>NW_024378727.1:0-25000 GCF_016835505.1 Polypterus senegalus
GATATTTTGGTGATTGAGAGTGCATAATGACCACTTCTAATACCCAGCTATTAAAAAAATATTTAAAGTTACTCACACTCAGTCCACATACTCATGGGGAGATCAAGCAAACTCCATAGATTCACTGACCAGGCTAGCGATCAAACCTCAGCACATGGCACTGTGTAGTAATTATAATAAATTATTATGATTGTCATTACTATTGGTTTGTTGTTTATTAATTTATAAAGCACCTTTCTAATGCTGAATGTTTTAAACAAATAGCCAAAGGAAAACAATAGAAATAAAAGCAAAGATGACATTCTTAACACAGGATACTGACTGATATTTAAACATTAATAAATATTTGAAAGTCAAAGTTCTTATTTAGAGTAAGAAACAAGCAGGGCAAAGAAGAAGAATGTGGTGAATAAATAACGCAATTTTTCCACAATTACATTTTGGGACATAAATGTATATGTTACAATCACCCACAGCATTAAGTAAAAATGAATAGGATACAGTGCCTTCGGAGAGTATTCACAGCGCGTCATCACTTTGTCCACATTTTGTTCTGTTACAGCCTTATTCCAAAATGGATTAAATTCATTTTTTTCCTCAGAATTCTACACACATCACCCCATAATGACAACATGAAAATTTTTTACTTGAGATTTTTGTAAATTTATTAAAAATAAAAACGTTGAGAAAGCACATGTCCATAAGTACTCACAGCCTTTACCATGAAGCTCCAAATTGAGCTCCGGTGCATCCTGTGTCCCCTGATCATCCTTGAGATGTTTCATTGGAGTCCACCTGTGGTCAATTCAGTTGACTGGACATGATTTGAAAGGCACACACCGGTCTATAGAAGGTCCCACAGTTGACAGTTCATGTCAGAGCACAAACCAAGCATGAAGTCAAAGGAATTGTCTGCAGACCTCCGAGACAGGATTGTCTCGAGGCACAAATCTGGGGAAGGTTACAGAAAAATTTCTGCTGCTTTGAAAGTCCCAATGAGCACAGTGGCCTCCATCATCCGTAAGTGGAAGAAGTTCAAAACCACCAGGACTCTTCTAGAGCTGTCCGGCCATCTAAACTGAGCGATCGGGGGAGAAGGGCCTTAGTCAGGGAGGTGACCAAGAACTCGATGGTCACACTGTCAGAGCTTCAGAGGTCCTATGTGGCAAGAGGAGAACCTTCCAGAAGGACAACCATCTCTGCAGCAATCCACCAATCAGGCCTGTATGGTAGAGTGGCCAGACGGAAGCCACTCCTTAGCAAAAGGCACATGGCAGCCCGCCTTGGAGTTTGACAAAAGCCACCTGAAGGACTCTCAGACCATGAGAAACAAAATTCTCTGGTCTGATGAGACAAAGATTGAACTCTTTGATGTGAATGCCAGGCATCACGTTTGGAGGAAACCAGGCACCGCTCATCACCAGGCCAATACCATCCCTACAGTGAAGCATGGTGGTGGCAGCATCATGAACTGGGAGACTAGTCAGGATAAAGGGAAAGATGACTGCAGCAATGTACAGAGACATCCTGGATGAAAACCTGCTCCAGAGCGCTCTTGACCTCAGACTGGGGCGACGGTTCATCTTTCAGCAGGACAACGACCCTCAGCACACAGCCAAGATATCAAAGGAGGGCTTCAGGACAACTCTGTGAATGTCCTCGAGTGGCCCAGACTTGAATCTGATTGAACATCTCTGGAGAGATCTTAAAATGGCTGTGCACCGACACTTCCCATCCAACCTGATGGAGCTTGAGAGGTGCTGCCAAGAGGAATGGGCAAAACTGGCCAAGAATAGGTGTGCCAAGCTTGTGGCATCAGATTCAAAAAGACTTGAGGCTGGAATTGCTGCCAAAGGTGTGTCGACAAAGTATTGAGCAAAGGCTGTGAATACTTATGGACATGGGATTTCTCAGTGTTTTTATTTTTAATAAATTTGCAAAAACCTCAAGTAAACTTTTTCATGTTGTCATTATGGGGTGTTGTGTGTAGAATTCTGAGGAAAAAAATGAATTTCATCCATTTTGGAATAAGGCTTGTGGACTGTGCCCGGCAGTTTATCCCGGCCAAGTTCCCCAAGCCCCCAGATGGAGCCCTCCCTGCAGTATGGAGGTGCCCCTAAGACCAGCAGGGAGTCATGGACTATGTAGTTTTTATTCTCAGCCCTGCTGGATACCACAGGGGCCGCAAGAGGGAGCTGCAGGGAGGACCAAAGACTTATTTGTACACTATGACCCGGAAGTTCGACATAGGAAGAGCGACGGACTTCCGGGATGAAGAAAAGTACTTTTTACCTGACCCGGAAGTGATACAAGATCACATGGGCTGGGGACTGGGAATACTTCCGGGTCAGGGAATATAAAAGGACTGAGGGAACTCCCAGACGGTGAGCTGAGCTGGGTGGTAGGAGGGCAACGCGTCTGGGAGTGGAGGATTGTGATTATTGATTGGTTATTGAGTATTGATTTATGAATAGTGTGGAGTGGAGGGTGCTTAGTGCACGTAATTATTGTAATAAAAAGAATTATTGTGGCACTTTTACCAGGTGTTTGGCGTGGTACCTGAGGGTTCAAGGGAGCACTACTGCCCCCTACTGCGACAGGCTGTAACATAAAATGTGGAAAAAGTGATGAAGCGCTGTGAGTACTTTCCGGATGCACTGTAAGAGCAGAGATTGCTATCAGTTTTAAATCCAAACGCTGCTACAAGGACATCCACTATTAAATGGCTATTTGTTTACTGTCCGGTTCAGATCTAACAATTCTAACCTGACCTAGGCAGTGCTGCACAGATCAGACGGAATAACCTGATTAAAACTGACCGTGTAAGTCTGATGTGTGTATCGGCTCGGTTGATAACATCGACTGAACACTACAAATCTGCTTAATCTGCCGCTACAAAAGTATTGTCAACAAACAAGTAACATATGTGCTTAAATTGCTGAAATTCCTACCTACCTTGACTTACAAATATATTTTTTCCCGTCTAAACACTGACTGAATTTGAAGCGTAGGGGTGGCTATTCAATCTTGACAAATCATCCATAGCTCTAATTTTCATACTATCTAGCTGTATTTTCCAAAGTAGCACATGTTTTAATTTAAGCACCTTTATTATTGAAGTTTAGGGACAGTTGCCAGCCATTTGCTGATGTGGCCGTGCTGTTTCTTTCACAGGTCTTGGGTCTGCTCCAGCATACAATAGAGGCTGGAGAAGATCGAGACGCCCCTCACAGCAATGCAGGAGTAGCTGAGGCGGCGCGTTGCTGGATTCTCCAGCCAGAATGATGTGGCGGTACAGGTAGGTGACACCTGTACCATATATGAAAGAGGAGTGCAGTGCAAAACGGTACCAGTATCAGTCAGTTCCAGTCGCCAAATAGCAACAACCCCTACACTGGACATAGCTGTGATGACTGATCGCATGGTGGGGGCAGAAACGGTAGAGGCGGATGTGAGGTGCCAGCTTGTAAGTGCCGGCTGCCAGAGCACCCCCCCCCAAATGCAGGCGGCAGTCTCACTCAAGTCGAAAGGGGAGCAGGCGGCATGCACTGTCATTGCGCCCCAGAGTAAGAGGAAGACACGGAAAAGAAAGACCAGATCTCCAAACAAAGTGCAGCGTGAGCCTATGAGCTTTCAGGCAGTGAAGGGCTTCTCTCCACAGGGGTGGGGAGAAATGCCGAACTTGGCTGGGGGTGAGGCGAAACAGGGTTTCCCGTCCTGCTTTCTTGTTGGCAGGGCATGGGAGTCGGGGGATCAATGGCGATATGAATGCCAGAATCAGGGCCACGTCTGGAGGTGCTGTCCATTTAAAATAGCAGTGGACGTCAGGGGATGGCGTTGGGGCAGCACCTCCACATCCTGGAGAAAGACAGCCCTCAAGGGACGGGCCACCTTCGACCCACATGGCTCAGCTAAGGGAGGGGCATTGTGGCAGGATGCCTCCACACTGGGAGGACCTGGGGAGCAAGTGTGGCTAGAGCATTAACCCCCCAAGGTTACAGTGGTGCCTAGGTCTGCCGCAGGGCTCCATGGGAGTTGAAGTTTGGTGCAGCCCTGTTGGGATCCATGGGCACCGCAGGCGGGTGCTGCTGCAGCTGCTGAGACCTCATGGGCAGTTCTTCCACCACACCCGGAAGTGCTGCCAGAAGTAGATCATCAAGCACCTGGAGCACTTCTGGGTGCCTTATAAAAGGGGCCGGCAACCGCTACTACCAGAGCCAGAGTCAGAAGGTCGAGGAGGAAGCATACCTGGAGGAATGGAGGAGAGAAAAGGAAAAGAAGAAGAAGGAAAGTAGAGTATTGTGTTGTGAATGTGCTGGACTGTGTTTGACTTGTGGGGACGGGGAAAGCGTTTACCACAAGGAAAAGAACTTGGGCCTCCTGCGTCTGCCACGCCCCCCTGCTGGTGCCACACTGACAACAGGCCATCTGTGAATGACAGTCAGTATTAGCCAATGAATTCCACAGAATAAGTCAGTGACAAGTGATAAGGCTTTGTTATTCACTCTCAGATCTATAACAAAAAGCTACCTGATGGATGAAATGATTAATGAAATCCATAGATTCATATGCCATCAGTAAAGTGTACTTTCACATACATACAAATCTATATTTAATAGACATACCGGCAGCATCACGATTGCATATGCATTATGCACAAGGATTAGTGTGATGAAAATAAAAATTCCAATTACAACTAATTGTTTTGTTGTCAATTTTACTTTCTCATTTTCGTGGTAGTTTTAGTTTTCAGACATTTTGTTATTTTTATTTTACTTTTAGTCAACAAAATGTTTCTTTTTTTCATTAATGACATATTTTGTTTAAATTAATGGGAATAAGACTGAAAAAATAAGGAAAACAAGGAGGCAGATAGGTGATATAAACCAGGCAATAACCTACGCAGAGTTATCATCCTGGAATGATCTAAGCTGTTGTAAGAATGTCTCTGGAGAGACCGTAAGCTTGGGTCAGGTCGGGTTGAAGAGCATACACTGGTACAGCACGTTGTCACACCCACCACATGATGAAACAGCTCGGGATCCTGGTTGGCAACACCCCAGGCAGACACATGGTCCAGTCCCACCATCTGGAAATAATTATCTACCTGCTACAGCCAGGTATTATGTGGACATGCATCCCTTTGGCCTGGTCTAGCCACTCTGGTCCTCAACAGTGAGGATCCTGAGAGCCAGATCACCCTCAGGGAATCGCAACATATGGCCATCATTCTCATTTATCTCAAAATAATCTGTATGAACAGTTCCAGTCTGGTTTTCGCCCCCTCCACAGTACAGAATTGGCACTTATAAAAATTACTAATGACCTCCTTATGGCAGCTGATTCTGGGTTTAATTACTATTCTCATCCTCCTTGATCTGAGTGCAGCCTTTGACACTATTTGTCACACGACTCTTCTCAATAGATGATCTTCGATTGGCATTACCCACGCTCCACTAGATTGGCTCAGATCCTTACTCTCAGGCCTCACTCAGTCTGTTCAGCTTAAAACTTTCACATCCCAACTCACCGCTGTTACTGCATGTGTGCCACAGCTAAGGCCCCTCCTTTTCATTATTTACCTCCTTCCCCTTGGTAATATCTTTAAATATAACATTAGCTTCCACGGTTATGCTGATGACCCCCAGCTCTATCTCACTAGCAAACCTACTGCTTCCTTTCCACCCTCCTCACTTACTGATTGCATAGCAGAAATCAAATCCTGGTTTTCTTCAAATTTTCTTAAATTAAATAACAAGTGACAAAACTGAGGTTCTCCTCATTGGTACAAAATCAACATTATCCAAAACTGATCATTTTTCATTTGTTATTGATAATTCCTCTGTCTCCCCTTCCCCACAGGATAAGATTCTGGGTGTCATCCTTGACAGTACTTTATCCTTTCAGTCCCACATCAACATCATCTCCCGGTCTGCATATTCCCACTTGCGTAACGTTAATCGTACTCGCCCCGCCACTCACTCCCCACACCACTGCTATTCTTGTTCATAGCCTGGTCTTTCTCACAAATCTCTTTATAAGCTTCAGCTGGTCCAGTATTCAGCTGCCCACCCTCATCATTACTAGAACCCCCTCTATTCACCATATCACTCCTGTTTTGCAGCAGCTTTATTGGCTTCCAGTTCAGTTCCGAATTCAATTCAAACTTCTCCTACTAACTTTTAAGGCTATCCACAGCCATGCCCCTCCATATCTGTCCAAGTTGCCATTCCCTCCTGTACCCTTAGATCCTCTTCCTACATCCACTTGACTGTCCACTTCGTCCGTCTTACCACTATGGGGAGCAGAGCATTCAGTTGATCTGCTCCCCAGCTTTGGAACTCACTACCACCTGAGCTTAGAAATATTGAATCATTTTCACTTTACAAATCTAAACTTAAAACTCATTTGTTTAAGATGGCTTTTTCTCTTTGATTACAATTGGTCTGTCTGATTTTAACTTTTGTATTTTACTTTTGTTTATAATCTGTGTTTTGTCTATTGTTCAGTGTCCTTGACTGTTTAGAAAGGTGCCTACAAATAAATAAAATGTATTATTATTATTAGTACCGTAACTGATGCTCCCTCACAATGTAGGTAAGATGCCTCATTCGGAACTCAGTGGGCAACCGCTCATTCAACACAAAGTCAAACCAGTGGCACCCAAAGACTCTCCAAAGAGACACAGTACTAAAGGAGTCCAGTCTTCATCTCAGGTCACTGGATAGCTCCCATGTCTCACAAGCATATAGCAAAAGAAGAAGTACTAAGACTCTAAAGACTTGGACCTTCATAATTTGGCAAAAACTCGCCACACACCCCTGTCCAGCGACCCCATGAACCCTAATCCTAACCCTAATCCAGGTGATCACTTTTCCCTTTCAAGATATTGACAACAAGTCCCATTTTCCAGTCAGTTGGGATGACTCTGTAAGTAGGAAATATGTCACCTGGACAGATAATGAAGATACCTTAAAACTGCTACAGCAACAAGCATACAGGTTGTATACTTATGTAGTATTTCTGCCTGTGTGCCTGCTTATGTTATTACATTTAAATTATTTTGAATAGAAGAATAGCATGCCTTCACTGCCATTCTGCATGTGTTTTCTTGTCTAGTCATTAAGAGCTCATTACTAATTTCAGATAAGTAAAAAAAAAAAAGAGGAGACATCTTCAATAGGATCTGTGCAAAGTTTAGTCTTGGATGAAACTTTAGGGTGGTCCAGATCTAATTATGCAGTTTTCATTACACTATAACTTATTAAGTTTATTACATAGAAAATCACCCAAAAAATCCCAGACCATCGAGAAGTGTGCGAACTGATGACATGAAGAATCGTCTTCGCGCCAAACTGAAATCGTCCCCGCATAAATCGAAGTCATCCAACGATCTGGATCTGCATAATTAGATCTGGACCACCCTGTATATGACCAAGGCTGCACCATAGTGTCTGAAGCTCCAACTGCCCAGTGAGCATGTCATAGCTGTGACAATGCTGAACATTGCAATGAATGTAAGGTTCAGAGTCAGTGCGATAAGAAAAGCATTTCCATAATAATTGCACCTTTTTCAGCTCCTTCATTCTTTAAGATTAATTTCTTGATGGCTGCCAAGATAAAGCATGTCTTTTAATATTGATATTGAGCATACAGTTGAATACCCTGAACCCCAACAGTATCTTGTGTCTTTTCATCTACAGGGTGGTGTATATATCTTCCATCTTGTCGAGCACTATGCATGCAGTGGGACATGCCTCCTGTTCATTGCAATTGTTGAATCTATTTGCATTGGCTGGGTGTATGGTGAGAAGACACAATTAATTCTTTATTTAAAATGTTACAAAAGTAAAATACAGTACTTTTGAATGTCCTGCATCTATCTGGCATGCCAATATGTGGCAACAAAGAACAAGCAGGATCCCGCCTACTTTACCATATATGGACGTTTTCTAACACACAATGAACAAAGTGATTATGTAATGGAGCTAAAAATGAACAAATCATGTTTATTGATCCACTGTTTACAAAAGTCAAAGTGCTCAGAGACCTGGTTAAACATGTAATATAAAGGGTGGTCTAGTACATGGGTGGACTGCAAAGCTATAAAATGGGGCATCTGACAGGTACATGGCAAAAACAAAACTCCCATTTAGAAAGAGAATCTGGCATGACACTAAAGACATGCATTGTCTTTTGAAGCAGCATAAGGAGGGAGAGATATCCCTTTATTAAATATGGTGTGCTGAAAGGCTACAGAATAAATATCAAATGTGTTTTGGAAGGAAGCAAATGATATAGTCCAGGGACAGCAGTAGACAGCATACAGTCTTGAATAAGCAAATAAGGAAATAAGACCCGTCTTCCATTTGTTTCCTAACTAAAACTCGCTGCCACCATCAGATGTCAACAGGTTTAATATGCAGTAAAAGAGATTTTGATGATATTATAAGAGAATGAAACATGCTGTTGTTATTTAAATTGCAAAAGAAAAATGTCTTTATAATCTAAAATTCTGTTCATCCCTGATGAAATCTTCTGCAATTCTTCTTGACCATAAAAAATCTGGGGCCTCATTTATAAAGGTTGTGTATGCACAAAATGAGGCTCAAAATGTGTGTATGTACTGTAACTTCCCATGCAAACATTGGGATTTATAAAAGAAACTTTGAATTGGAAATGTGTATATTTACGACAACTCTGACTCGTGCATACACAACATTTCGTAGAAATTAGGAAATGATCACACCCTTTACCAAGTACAGAAATGCACACAAACCAACTAAATTATGACTGACATGTATAATAGCACCTCAAAAGTCATACATTTTAAGTTCAAACTGTATTTTAGTTCCCTCTTAAGAGGGCCAATTCTGTGTATACAGCTTTTGATTATTTGCCAGTTTACATAGCCTACTAGTTATCACTTCTGAGGAGACTGGCTCACAGGTCAGAAATATTTCAGCCGAGTTTTATTCAGTCATACATGTTGTGTTGGAAGACATTAACCAACCAGCGAGGCAGTGCATGCAGTTTTGTATGATATGGCAGCACATGCATAAAATATAACATGTTTTTGCCGACATAAAAAGTCAATTTCTAGCAGTGTCCAGTTATCCTAATGTAATTAATGCAATGTGCTGTACTCATATTGCAATAAGGACATCTAGCAAGAATGAAGGTGCTTTTGTTAACCGTGAGCAGTTACATTCTGGTAACACGAAGGCTGTCTGTAATTTTTAGCCTTTTTGATTTTATATCGGGTTCAGGTACTCCACAAGACCGTTGCCCTACATACCAAAGTAAATTGCATGTCAAATGCAAGGCAGATGTTTGCTTATGCAATTCCACAGTCTTGAGATTTTTTTTTTCAAATTGTGTAAATGCTTCTTGATTCACACCCTTTTTTTAGGTGCTGACCATCTTTATGACAACATTGAAGACATGATTGGATATCGGCCCTGGCCCATTATTAAATACTGTTGGACTTTCTTGACACCAGTTATTTGCATTGTAAGTTCACAACCTCATTAAATGTGCAAAAATATAACCTGTCATTACTTGTCATTTCATCTTCTACTTCAGGTAAATCCAACAATGTCTAGTACTAGCTTTGGCTCCAGTCCTAGCCAATAACCCTAAACAGACAAAGCCAATGAAGCCAGTTTCCATTGCCGAGGTCTAGTCCATCTGGATTTATTCTATATATTACACAATTTATACCCTTCACCTAGCATTAGATGAGTTAGAGTACATCTGTAAGCATATTTTACAGGCTGATCTCACCTAAACTGCACAGGTAACCTGCCCACCACTTCCAGGATGGATGTCACTATTCTGGCTTCCCTTTCTCTTGTCACAGCCAGAAACTGATTCATTTTTGGATTGCACTTAATCTGCTGAGTCCCGTTTGGTCAGTTTACCAATGGTCACTCTTAATATAACTGTCAGAATTTGCAGTGCACCCAAGCCCAAACCTCCACCCAATTACGGTATATTAAAATCAAAATCTTGGAGAGGATGACTGGATTATGCCAAGTATGATTTAGGAATAGAAAGCTTTATTGTACAGCTAGTATATAATTTATCTGCCTGTCTTTCCTTCCTAGGGCACTTTCATTTTTTCCCTGGTGGATTACACTCCTTTGAAATATAACAACACATATGTGTATCCATCTTGGTGCAATGTCCTGGGATGGCTCTTATCTTTGTCCTCCATCATGCTGGTGCCTCTTTCTATGGTATTCAGATTGATTGTAGGAAAAGGAAATCTGAATGAGGTAAATAAATATGACAAGGGTATCTTTGTATTGTGTGATGACCATAAAATACTAAAGACACCATTGTAATTCTTTTGTTTTATGGTTTCTTCATCAGCGCTGCAGCCAGCTTAGCAAGTCCAGGCAAAAGTATGAGGCTGGAGAAACACAGTATTCTCTGAACCAGAACTTCAACGGCAGCATGGAGGGAACAGACTGACCTGTAAACCACAAAAAAGTATTCAATAAAAATCCTCTTTTTAAAATGTAATTGTTTGAAGTGCTCATTTTGTGTTGCAAACTTAATTGAGTCATCAACAGAGGGTCCATTCATGGCTTTGAAATGGTGATAATCAACAAGCTTTAACCATATTATCTGAATATTGAAAGTCTGCATTTAACAAACCTACAAGATGAATTCAGAAAATAGCACTGAGAAACTTGAAAACATCACCATTTCTGGTTAAGAGATCTAAAACTGCATCTTTGGTATCTCAGATAATACGTTAATATAAACATATCTGAAATGTGTTTTGAGAGTGCTTGATTACACTTCAGCATAACTTGAAATAGCATCCAGAAAATGTTCAGACATCTGCCATGTGTTTCCACATAAGTTAAAATGACTCCCTAAGCTTATCTGAAGTGTCTCAAATGCATTTCAAGGTACCTTAACATTAACTCCACTAATTTAAGATACCTCAAAATGACAGGATCTCTAATTGAATACACTGGAAATTTTACAAAATGTCACATTGAGATATTGCACTTTAGATATTTGAAAATACACAGTTATTTTTGTAAATGTTTAGTATTTGAGGTATCAAAATGCAAAGGAAGATATCCATCCATCCATTATCCAACCCGCTATATCCTAACTACAGGGTCACGGGGGTCTGCTGGAGCCAACCCAGGCAACAAGGCAGGAAACAAACCCCAGGCAGGGCACACACACACACACCAAGCACACACTCGGGACAATTTAGAATCGCCAATCCGCCTAACCTGCATGTCTTTGGACTGTGGGAGGAAACCCACGCATACACGGGAAGAACATACAAACTCCACGCAGGGAGGACCCAGGAAGCGAACCCGGGTCTCCTAACTGTGAGGTGGCAATGCTACCTACTGCATCACCGTGCCACTCAAGGTACAGTATGTTAAAATGAATTTTCAGATATCAGTAAAAGTCACTTTGGTTCTCTATACAGGCAGAGGTCCAGATACACCAAACATATGGCAAGTCAAATTAACATTTAGTTAAAAGTTCCTCTACTTTTATCTGGAAATCCTGTTTTTTTTAAGATATCTCAAAATGCATTTGAAACATCTTTCAATTGTATTTCAGGTATCTGAAAATGATATTCAGATATTATGAATCACTTTGTGTCTTATCAATTATATATGAAAATGTATTTAATATATTATAAATAAAATTTGAGATATTTTGAAACACATAAATATTTCACAAATAAAAACCACACAAAATTAATTGTTTAAAAGTTTTCAAATCCTTTAATATGATTTTAGAAGTCCCATAATCTGCTCACCTGTGTGTAGTTGAGGGGTTTCAAGTGATTGTAGTCTAAACACTCCTGCATGTGCAAGGTCTAACTTGTAGAGTCAGTATGGTGGTCTAACCCATACAATGAAGACAAGGATATGCTCCAAACACCTCAGCGAAAAGGTGATTGAAAGGCCCAACTCAGAGAATGGAGAGAATTTCAAAGTCACTGAACATCCCTTAGACTCCATATAAATCAATCACTAAGGTTGGGAAAGACTACGACACAGTTGTAAATCTGTCCAAAGCAGGCCTTCCACAAAAACTGAATGATCCTGCAACATACAGTAGTAGATACACAGGACATGATGTTATTAATCCAAGGTGCCACTTTAGAAACTTTGGACCTGATCTTCCTCCACTGTAGGTGTTGATAAGTGCTGTGCTGACACTTCACTGAGGTTGTCAAGTGGGCACCTTAACATTTCTCTGATTGGCCCACAGTGTCTCAGGTAGGTACAGCAGTGAGATCTGGTGTCTCAGACCCACCCCTCTCAATGTGTGAACAGCCCTCTTATTTACTGGCTCAGTGGTGTGTGCTTGATCCACACCTAGTGGTCCACACCTGGGGCCTCATGTATAAACGGTGCGTACGCACAGAAATGTTGCGTAAGAAGTTTTCCACGTTCAAATCGCAATGTATAAAACCTACACTTGGCATAAAGCCACGCACTTTTCCACTGTACCTCATGTCTTGTCGTACTCAAGTTCTCTGTTCGGTTTTACAGACTGGCGGCACCCAGCGTCAAAGCAGTGCTACTATTCCTATGTGGTTACTTGTTATTTTATAAATACACTGAAACTAACCGCATATTGTTTATTAGTGTAATGCATTTGATTGTAATTAACTCTTAACAATATAATGGTCCACGGAACAGCCATAGTATTCCAAATGCCATAACTGCTTTAGCGTTGTTACTCTCACTGCACCTTCTTCTGTAATAGAAGTTAAGTCATCTGTAAGCTTAGCGCCGATTCTTCACAACGTTTAAAGAACATTGAAATATCTTCGTAGTACATGTTTAATTATTCTATCCTTAACGACACTCCCAGTGAAGAATATAGATTATTTCAATGAAGTTAAAGTTTTATGTGTATAATTTAACAAACATATTTTGCTGCATTTCACCTTAAAAATGATATCGTCATCATATGTAAATACGCGCTTTATAAAGTGGCTCAGGTTGTGAGATATTATAACTGTGGTGTAAGTTTACAGTGAGGTGATTGTACTTATAAGTCCTAACAGTTCTACAAGGAGCAATGATTGAGTGCATTTAAAGTTCTTGGGATGAAACTGTTTGTGAACCGCGAGGTCCGTACAGGAAAGGCTTTGAAACGTTTTGCAGTGGCTGAGACAGCGTGTCCATAAAGCCGTATACCGATAATTCTCTTTCTGATCAGCTGCTGTTGTGATTCACACTAAGATACAGTGATAGAAATACTCCGAGTGGTGCAGTGAGAGGAATATGGAAAAAGATGATCCGCTGTGGCAACTCCTAACGGGAGGAGCTGAAAGAAGAAGAAGAAGAAGAAGAAGAAGAAGGAGAAGTGAGAGTAACAACGCTAAAGCAGTTCTGGTATTTGGAATACTATGGCTGTTCCCTGGACCATTATATTGTTACAAGTTAATTACAATCAGATGCGTTACACTAATAAACAATATGCGGTTAGTTTCTGTGTATTTATAAAGCCGCGTCATGAAAATAAGGAGTAATCACACAAGAACAGTAGCACTGCTTTGACGCTGGGTGCCGCCAGTTTGCAAAACTGAGGGCAGAACTTGCGTACGATAAGGCATGAGGTACCGTGGAAAAGTGCGTGGCTTTACGCCAAGTGTAGGTTTTATACATCGCGATTTGAACGTGGAAAAGTTCTTACGCAACATTTCTGTGCATACGCACCGTTTATACATGAGGCCCCAGATGTGTAAAACTAATAAGACAAAGAGAGACCTGTGCACACAGACTAAAGGCTAGAATTGCTGCCTAACTTTATTTTATTCTGTACTAGCAAAATACCTGCGCTTCGCAGCAGCGAAGTACTGCCTTAAAATTTTTATTAAGAAGAAAATTAAACCTTTTTAAACTGAGGGAAAATATCCCAATAATTATTTGTTAAGGATCTCTTTGTATACCACATTGTCAGTTCGGCCCTCCGGTTGTAATCTGACCAAGCTGTGCGCTGAGCTTACTCTTGAGGATGTAACGTACAGTCGGCCATGTGAACAGTAATCTTGTCTCAAATCTCACAGCTTGGATTGCTGCTGTCATAATCGGTTTGAGTTTCATGGTTTGTTTCAATGACGACAGTATTTGTAGGACTTGTTGTGTTGAAGTGACATTCGGCAACTGTCAAGCGTTGTAAGCACACAACCGGTTTTATCGATAACTTCACATCCAGCTTTTGAGAGTTTAAACATTCATAAACATCAAAGTGTCCACTACTCAAATCGTCACCTGTCAGTCTAAGATGTTTAAGAGACATTGGCGGTTGTCCAAAGGTGTAAAATATTTGGCCATTTCGGTACACTTGAAAGCGACAACCGAACAATTCAGCGGCAGCCATCAACTCACATGCAGATCCATAGGTGAAGGGCTTAAGCATTTCACTCTTCTAGTGCTCCTGTGTAGTCTAATTATCTCCTGTACGTCATCAGTCCACACCTTGAACCTGTCCAGTCATTCAATACATAAGACACAATGGATATCAAGAGTGAGCCTGATATGGCCGTGCAATATGTAACACAGAGAATGGAAAAGGCAGGCGCCATCTCTGGGCATGGAAACCACTTGGTAAGTGACAGTTCTTTGATCGATGGTGATCACCTCGATAGACATGTTAATGGGGGTACGGTTGGAATGATAAAGGAAATGGGTACCTGAACAATGTAAAGTAAGTCTAAAATACCTACACAATAACTATAATCGTAATAAATGAACAATAAAACAGCGGAGAAGCCGTGGATTAAATAAAAAGGCTGCAGTTATCAGCAGGGAGACGGGAATCCTGTGGTGAAGCAAGGAAGGGAATGTAGAGACCGGAGCGACGGACGGCCTTATATAGGCAGGCAGCCAACAACGTGGGAGGTGTTAAGATGGGGGACACAACGCCGCCTCACACGGTGACCGAGCTGCAGGCTATGGACTTATATATGTACGTAAGTAGGATTCAGTTAGCGTTGGGAACCCATGTACCAAATTTCTTGAAGATGGGCCCATAAGTAACAAAGACTGTTCAAAAGTTCAATATGGCGGCTGACAGTGGCATCATACCACCGAAATTAGTACATACATTGGTTTCGGTTAGCTCAGGGAAGCCACCTACTAAATTTCGTGAAGATGGGACCGTAAATAAGAAAGTTCAACATGGCGGACGTTGTTGACCGTTATGACCGTTATGAGTAGAATTTCAAAATGAAATCTGCTAAACTGTTGTAAGTAAGCTGTAAGGAATGAGCCTGCCAAATTTCAGCCTTCTACCTACACGGGAAGTTGGAGAATTAGTGATGTTTGGAATATTCAGTATGGCGGCCGACAGTGGCGTCATACCACCGAAACAAGTACGTACATCGGTTTTGGTTAGCGCAGGGAAGCCACCTACCAAATTTCGTGAAGATGGGGCCATAAATAAGAAAGTTCAACATGGCAGGCATTGTCGACCGTTATCGACCATTATGACCGTTACGTGTAGAATTTCTAAATGAAACCTGTTTAACTTTTGTAAGTAAGCTGTAAGGAATGGGCCTGTCAAATTTCAGCCTTCTACCTACACGGGAAGTTGGAGAATTAGTGATGAGTGAGTGAGTCAGTCAGTCAGTCAGTGAGTCAGTCAGTCAGTCAGTCAGTCAGTGAGGGCTTTGCCTTTCATTATTATAGATGGTGAGCCACTTTAGATGCTGTTGTATATCTCTCACAGTCGGGTAGGGTCTGAATACTGAGTTTGATAGAATTTCTTTGGAAGACTTTTTATTTATTTATTTATTATGGTACCTTTAAATTAAAAAGAAAGGTTAACATGTTTCCCTCTACACCTTTAGTAGAAATCTGGAACTGAAATAAGGATGCACTTCACTGTGTCCTGTAAAATATAAGTCACTGCTGGGACTAATATCAGGTACATCTGCTGCATGCCCCAGACTGGTGGAAGGACATGGTGATCTTTTTTCATTTACCTAAACATTGAATAGAGTGATCATTTTGCAGCCTTGTGCATTGCCACTTCATGCCATACACCCCCGATACAGTCAACTCACATACTGACAAATATTCTCAGTAGTGCAAGTGTACCAAACTCAGAGGTTCATAACCTTTTTAAGGATGCAACCCTTTTTATGATTAAAATGTCTCATGACCCACCAGCTGGATCTAGCAAGTACTGTTTCTTGACTTGAGAATCGTCCACAGTGGATATATGTGCTTTACTTGACTTAGAAACTCTGAGGCTTCTGCGCATGCTCAAACTGTGCACGTTGGATACGAGTGCAAGACAAAAGTTGCCCAGAATTCCTAAGCGAAGCCACTACTTTATTTCAAGAAAAACTCTGAATGCTTCATTAGAAGTTTAGATCTAAAGTGTCTGCTGTAAATGTAACACTTGATGGCCTCTCTGACGACTATTAACCAATCAAAAACCAGTAGTCGCTAGAACCAGCCCCCTCAACTTTGACAGGTGAAAGTGACAGTTTTTATTTTGGGCATTAATTAAAGTTGTGGCAGCATGGTGGCGCAGTGATAGCGCTGCTGCCTTGCAGTAAGAAGACCTGGGTTTGCTTCCCGGGTCCTCCCTGCGTGGAGTTTTCATGTTAGATACAATAGATAGATAGATCTTTATTGTCATTGTCACTTTTACAAAGGAACAATGAAATTAAAGGTGCAGTCAAATCAGTGTGAGGCATAAGAGTTAAAAAGACAAGAAAAGAGAAAATAACAAACCGAATAGTAATAAAAGTACTTTATAAAATATACACATTGCACTGGTTAATTGTACAAATTGCACTGGTTGACTTAAGATCAATAGGGTGGTCCAGATCTAATTATGCAATTTTCATTATGTTACTGTATAACTTTTTAAGTTTATTACATATAAAATCACCCAAAAAATCCTGGACCATCAAGAAGTGTGCGAACTGACGACATGAAGAATCGTCTTCACGCCAAACTGGAATCATCCCCACATAAATCAAAGTCATCCAGACGAGCTGGATCTGCATAATTAGATCTGGACCACCCTGTATATTGCACATTGGGAGAATGATATGGAGCAATTTTTATTTGAGTTCAGGGCCATGATTGCTTTTGGATAAAAGCTGTTTTTAAGGCGGTTTGTCCTGGTCTTCATTTCCCTGTAACTCTTGCCCAATGGCAAAAGCTGGAAGAGGTAATGACCAGGATGTGATGAACTCTGTGAAATGTCTATTGCTTTTTTGCGGCATCGGGAGGTGTAGATTTGTTCCAGAGTCCTGATGACCCTGTGTGCCCTGTGGGCACCCTTGCTTAAAATATCTGTTACTGTGAGCGGAAGATAAACTGGTCACCAAAGGGCATAAACTTAAAGATGACACATATCTTTAATATTCTAAGCATGATTATTCACGGGTGGCACGGTGGCGCAGTGGGTAGCGCTGCTGCCTTGCAGTTAGGAGACCCGGGTTCGCTTCCCAGGTCCTCCCTGCGTGGGGTTTGCATGTTCCCCCCATGTCTGCGTGGGTTTCCTCTCACAGTCCAAAGACATGTAAGTTAGGTGGATTGGTGATTCCAAATTGGCCCTTTGGTGTGTTCTGTGGTGAGTTGGCACCCTGCCCAGGATTGGTTCCTGCCTTGTGCCCTGTGTTGGATGGGATTGGCTCCAGCAGACCCCCGTGACCCTGTAGTTAGGATTCAGCAGGTTGGAAAATGGATGGATGATTATTCACAGGTGCAAAATACCAAAAAAATTTAAAAGGGCCCAAAGCAAAAGTTTGAGCACTCAATATGTTCAGTACTAAGTAAGACCCCCTTTGGCAAATATCACAGCTTGTAAATGCTTTTTGTAGCCAGTTAAATTTTTAGCTTACTTGGGGTATTTTCGCCCATTCGTCCTTGCAAAAGGCTTAAAATTGTGAATTTCCCCTTGGGATTAATAAAGTATCTATCTATCTATCTATCTATCTATCTAATCCTGCCAGCTACACTATCTATCTATCTATCTATCTATCTATCTATCTATCTATCTATCTATCTATCTATCTATCTATCTATCTATCTATTTCTGCCAGCTACACTATCTATCTATCTATCTATCTATCTATCTATCTATCTATCTATCTATCTATCTATCTATCTATCTATCTATCTATCTAATAATCTACTAGATTCTTCGGCCATTTTGAATGCACTGTTCTTTTGAGATCTATTCTCAGATTTTCAATAATTTAGGTCAGGGGACTGTGAGGGCCATGGCAAAAATGTCAGCTTGCACCACTTGAGGTCTTCCATTTTAGATTTTGATGTGTGTTTCAGATCATTGTGTTGTTTTTTTAACTTAAAATCTTTTTACAGAATGTGTGATGTTTGGTTCCAGAATTGTCTGGTATTTTTAAAAATCCATTCTTCCCTCTACTAATGACACGTTCCCTGTGCCACTTGGGTGCAGCACAAGCACAAAACATAATCAATCCACCGCCATGCTTAACAGATGGAGAGTTGTTCTCTTTCTGGAATCTGAAACTACCTTTCTTCAAACAGACTTTTGCACATTCTGGCCAAATCGTTCTATTTGACTTCATCAGTCCACAGGACTGGTTTCCAAAATTCATCAAGCTTGTTTAGATGTTCCTGTGGCTAGGACGCAAGAAAGGTTTTCTTCTGCTGACTTTACCATGAAGGTCATATTTGTTCAGATGTCGCAGCACAGCGCACCACCACTCCAGAGTCTGCTAAATCTCCCGAAGGTCTTTTGCACTCAAAAGGGGGTTTTAGTTGCCTTTCTAGCAATCTGAAGAGCAGTCCATTCAGAAAGTTTTCTTGGTGTTCAAGACCTCAACTTGACCTCCACCATTCTTATTAACTGTCATTTCTAAATAACATTACAAACTAAAGAAACAGACACCTGAAAACACTTTTCTGTCTTCTTGTAACCTTTATTTTTATTTATTTATTTTATTCTTTTATTTTTTTTCAGAGTGCTAGGTACCTGCTTAGAGGATGTTGTTGTTGCTAATTGTTGGAACAAGGACTGAGGAGTCTGAGTATTTATACAGCTTTGCAATTTACATCACCTGGGGTTACCTAATGATGACTGTGAACAGCCAGAGCCCTAATGAGTTAATTTAGATCTGAGACATTGGGAAAAGTTATCTGAGACCTCAGATGTCTTGGGGTACCAAACTTTCCTTTTTTCACTGTACAATTGTACAAAACAAACAATACACTAACTGTATCATCTTTAACTTTATGCCTTTTCGTGATCAGGTCATTTTCTGCTCACTTCACTATTCACAGAAACCAACTTTTAAAGCAATGGTGCCCAAACCTTTACATACCACTGTAAATCACAAAATAATTAATCCCAAAAAACCCCAACATGCGATAAACTATTCAACTCGTCTTGATGTCTAGTTATTCAAGACATCAAACTATTCAGGGTTCTACTTTTGGCCCCCCAGACCCCAAAAACCCTATGTTTTGGGCCATTTAAGGATAATATTTTGTGCAGAAAACCACACCCTTATAATAAGACTAAATCAAACCTGTTTGATTTTGTCAGAGCGAGTCGTTGATTAATTGGAGTGGGTTGCTGTGTATGTCACATTACATGACTGCTGTTCAGAGGAACACGCCACCAACTGCCTCCGACTTGCTAAGATTATGGAAGTGAACGCTACGACTGAACCATCCTGGAAAAGTCATCTAACGTGACAAGGCCTTAAAGAGTATTGCATTTCTTGCATATTTTTTCTGGTTTTAGATTATTTGTGCTCTAGTTTATGTTTACAAGTTGTGCATTAGGACTTGTAGGCTGTTTGTAATAAACCCTAATTGATAAAGAATTTTCTTATGCTCTCTACAAGTGAAGGTTTTTCAAAAGCTAAGATTTTTGGGACATTTTGGGGCCATACTGGCTGAAGCATACAAGTAGAACTGGGGTTAAACTGTCTGGGGTGAGGCCTATTCTAGGAAAGCAAAGGAGGTATGACATAGCTTGTGAAGATTTGAGAAGACCTCATACATTTTCTACCCATGGTCCTGACTGCATTTCATAACAAAAATCAACGCTGGTGTGGATAGAGTCTGTCTGTGTGTGTGTGTGTGTGTGAGGTCTGGGAGGTCCAGACTGAGCAAGGACAGCCCAATAAATCATTTGTGAGCCTGATGAACTGTGGAAAGAAACTTTTCTTAGATCTGCTTAACCCGTAATGCCAGGCAGAGGGGAGAAGTTGGAAGCGCTTGTGGCCTGCAGGAGGTGAGGGGTCGGTGAGGATTTTCCCTTCTGCTCCATCTCTTTGGAATTTCACATTGTCGATGTTCACATGGTGTTTAGTTGCTGATCCAAACCACTCTGTGATGGATGAACTGAGAACAAACTCCAGTGTAGGACTGGACCAGCAGCTCCTGTGGTCGACTGAAGCCCCTCAGCTATCATAGAAAGTCCATCCGCTGCTGTCCCTTTATTATCATGGAGTCTAGTATGTCAAGGCCAGGGTGATCATGGAGGTCACAAATGTGAAGATTTCCACAACCGACACATTAAATTGTCAGTTGAGGTGGATTGTTGATGTGTTAAATACCCCAAAAAATGTGAGCTTGTTCGTATTTTAAGAAACTAGGGTGTTGTGCCCCCTGCTCACTTCACTCCACTGTTAAGTAGCTGGATATGAACTTTTCATTGAGCGACATGCTTCATAAGGTTTGTAAGACAGTTCTGCTTACCTCCATGTTCCTGCTCCTGTCAAAGAACTCATAACAGTTGGCAATCCACTTTCCTCTTTTCCTCCATTATTTGGACTTTCCCTTGTACATATATATATATATATATTTATATACGCCCTGCAGTGGGCTGACACCCTGCCTGGGGTTTGTTTCCTGCCTTGTGCCCTGTGTTGGCTGGGATTGGCTCCAGCAGACCCCCGTGACCCTGTAGTTAGGATATAGCGGGTTGGATAATGGATGGATGGATATATATATATATATATATATATATATATATATATATATATATATATATATATATATATATATATGTGTGTGTGTGTGTGTGTGTGTGTGTGTGTGTGTATGTATTTCAGTGTATTCATTTTTCATGTCATCAAACAATATAATCTGATTGGATGATAGAAAAGAGTATTAAAGGAAAATGGCTGAAGAAACCCAAACAGAAACATTTCCCTGACGAAATAACGACAAAGAAGCGTGTGCACAATAAATTCAAATCCGCACAAATCTCATTGAAGTGGTGTGCCTCAGTGCCCCCCGGCTGGTATACCTGATTTCTGCTCCGCAGTGAATCATAAGCGAGTAATGTTAATTAAATTTTATTTCAGCCACAAATGTCTGATCTGCTCTCCAATAAACGAGCGCAACAAGGATTGCGTGCCAACAGGACCCTTCGGGCTTCTGCGCGTCTGGTCTGTCAGTGCGGGATTGGGGTCTGCGCATGCGCCAGCCACAGATATTTCACTGAATGCATTTACTTCTGGTTATACAAAGCTGTCTTTACCCGCACGGCTTACAGTTTGGGGTTCGGGTTGTTGGTGTCCCGCAGCTCCTCGGCTCCCGTCGGACGTACTTTGATCGCACGGACGCGCCCACACCGCACCTTTTTCGGCGTTATAAAGTTACAGTAACTTTCACTATCGGCAAACAAAACAACTTGTTAAAAAGCAATCGACCAGCAAACCCCATAAGAGTAAACCATTTCACAGGAGGGTAGAGGGGGTCGAATGAAAATAAATCTTATAAATGTCAACTGTCTTAAATTAACAACATATATGTTTTGTTTTTTGTTTTTTTTTTCTCGTTTATATACAGAATATAGTTGATCACAACGACAGCAGTGTTTGCTGGATCAGCTCTCTGTAGGTTCGACTCAGACGTTCATTTCTAAAGCGGACCCCGACGAGAGATGGCGGTCTGGCTTGTAGAAGTTAATCATTTTTTATGCTGTTCTTTAATTCTTTGGTGCGCTCGCAATTTTCTAAACGGACACATGCAGTTAAAAGTACTCAGCCATCTCAAATAAATGAGAACGATCCAGAATGCCGAATTAGTAAAGAAACTCCTGTGAAGTGTCTGGAGGCGAAAGACAAGCAAAGGGAAGAAGACGCGCTGTGCGTGCGCACTACAACCGCCTATAGGGGGCGCCTCAGAGTCGGACGCAGGTACGCAGGTAATAACAGCACTTGGTGTACTTGACCTTCGGAGTAGTAAAACTGGGCGACCGCCGCTCCACAGTTCAGATTGTAAAGCAAGACGTGCTTGCATGTTAGCAACTTTCTCTGACTGTTCTGTAGCCCCTCGGGTTAAGCTGAATAACTGGCGATGGACATGTGAGCCGTCCAGGGGTTCTTCCTGTCTTGAATTCCTTGTTCTCTGAATGAGCCGTCTTTGTATTGGAATAAGTGAGTTCTGAAAATGGAACGGTGGTGGTCGTGCTGAAGTGCACTCAATGAACCAACACTAGATACGCAGAAACTCCGATTTGCTTTTTCAGGGGCCTCGAGTATATAGGCTCTATAAAAACAAAATGTATTATTATTAGTAGTAGTAGTAGTAATCTTATTAGAACGAGAGCTGACACGTCGACTCTGTTCAGGACAGTCTCGCGTGTGCAGTCGACTCCAGCTTTTTAGAGCATCGAAAAAACAAGCAAGAAATCACGCCGACACTTTGAACACGTACTGTATGAATGACATTAAGGGTCTCGTAAAATGCATGGAATTAAAAAATGAGTTGTTTAAAGAGCCAAATTAATCAAATTTATAATCGAATACACTGAATATGCACTTGACATTTAACGAGTCATGTAATTTTCGCAGAAAGGCGGTCAGTCCTGGCCGGGATGCCACTTTATTACAGGTCGCCCTTGTTGGGGGCTGGGTCGCTGCATTAAAGCCAAATGGTCACTGCGCTGTCCTCCAGCAGGTGGCGCGGTTGTGATAAATTCGCCAGAAGAACGCAAGGTATTAAAATATTTAAAGCAAAACTTCATTGGAGCATCATGGACTGAGCCGTGCAAGATGAAAGTGGCAGCAGCACTGGAGGGAGAAGGAGACGTGAGGAAGTTAAGTATCGTTAAGGTTTTGCTCTTTTCCATAATCTGGTCGACACAATTTCCTATCGGGAAAAAAATATGAATTTAGTATGTGAAATATTATTTGTGCCTGGAGCTGCTAACACGTTTCTGGTTTTCTTTGTGGTTCTGCTAGCTTACGATTTAGTGAGATGCGGGGTCTCCCCTTCACCCCTCACGTCTCCTTCCTTGGTTTCCCTCTAGCGCTGCATTCACTCTCATGGTCCAAGGCTCCTTACTGCGTCCACTGCCCGTACATTTTTGCCACTGACTCGTACTCACCCTATTCACCTGGGGTCAGAGATGACTTCAGTTACACTCAATTTATTTAGCTCTATCGACCGATACACTCCATGGTCTGGGCGGGTTTTCAAAAACGACAGAACAGAGCCAGCATTGCATGTTTGAGCAGCTGTCTCGACGTCTGAATGTCTGTCTGTCTGTCTGTCAGTCTGTCTATCTCACTCACTCGCACGCGCTTCTAACGTTGGCTCCGCCCCTTTTGACTCTCTCGCCCAACGCACGCACTCTCTTCTTCAGGCGACTCCGCCTATCCCCAACACGCCCCTTTTCCTCTCTCCCTTACCTGAATTTTCATTCCCAAACCGCCGCAGCGCCAGACAAGTTATTGAGTCCTCCAATCCTGTGGTCATCAATGAGAGAGGAAACGAATCTCTTAAAGAAAAATTTAATTCAACGCCAGCCGACTTGCCTGGAGTTCTGAGGCGCTCACTGCATTCCATAGCCGCTTTTTTTTTTGACCCGTATGGTGTTCAGCACAGGGATTAGCCCTGCCACGTCGCATTCCAAAGGACAAGGGACTCGATTGTTCATCAACTTCGACTAGGTAGGTAATATGAAGAAGAGTTTTAATGTGGGGTTTCTACCATAATGAAGACGTGCAGGGCGGGTCTGCTTTGAACTCGCGTGTCTGTCAATGTGTCTGTGTGTCAATGTGTCTGTGTGTGAGAGAGTGTGTACGTGTGTATGTGAGTTATTTGTACTTTGGACTGCGGGTGTCCCGTCCAGCACTGCCTCATCTTCTTGTCCCTGCTGTCTCTGAAACAGAGTCCTGCTCGCCATAATCCCGTGATGGGCTCAGCTTGTCCTCTAAACCTGTGCGAGTGGATTATAGATAGATAGATAGATAGATAGATAGATAGATAGATAGATGACAAATGTTAATAATTACCACAGCTTTAACCGGATTGTTTTATTATTTTCACATGTTTGTAAAATGCGGGTCAAGGAGTTGAACTTCAACAGCAGCAGCAGGTGAGACGAGTGCCTGCCTACTACGCTCTTAACAGTCCTGGTTCTGCAATGACGCTGCGCTTGCATGTATTGAACAATTGCTTGACAAAGAAACATTTTATTCCTGGAAGTTTTTTTTATTATTATTATTTATTTATTTATTTACTTACATGTATATATATATGCCTTGAGCATGGGAAAGGCGCTATATAAATAAAATGTATTATTATTATTATTATTATTATTATTATTATTATTATTATTATTATATATATATATATATATATATATATATATATATATATATATATATATATATATATATATCTGCGGTGGGTTGGCACCCTGCCCAGGATTGGTTCCTGCCATGTGCCCTGTGTTGGCTGGGATTGGCTCCAGCAGACCCCCGTGACCCTGTATTCGGATTCAGCGGGTTAGTAAATGGATGAATGGATATATATATATTTACATATATATATATATATATATATATATATATATATATATATATATATATATCGCCATCGCCTCATCCCGGTGGGTGCTGCACATTAGTGGTGGTTAAAGGGGCTCCCCACTTGCTGCATAAAGCATTTTGAGTATATATATATATATATATATATTTGCAGCTGGAGATCCACAAAGGGAGAAAAGT
>NW_024378728.1:0-6305 GCF_016835505.1 Polypterus senegalus
TTAGTAGGACATAGCTCAGTCCACAGGGGGTTGCCCTAGGGGCCAAAATCCGGGGTAGCCTTTTAGCAAAAAACAGGCCACTTGCTGCACTATTTGTGGGTCAACTCAAATGGCTGTAGCCACTCACCACCTGTTGCCAGAGGCCAGCCTGCTCTGACAGCCCTTTGCTTAGGTTAAACTCCCAGTTCAGTATTTCCTTCACCTGCCGGCCTAGGGACAACCCATCGTTAACAGGGACCTTGGTCTCGATGGGCAGCCGGCTTTCCTGCCAAGGAGGCATACTGAGCCACTCGTGTGTGTTCCCCAGAAGCCAGCCCACGCCTGTGGGTCCCCTCTACCTTCTCCACGAGATGGGTGGTCAACCCGGTTATGCTTCGTGGAGCAGAGCCTGCACCGCGTGTTTCCTGACCCTCCGCGCACTCCTGCCCTGAAACTCGGCCCAGTACTCACCCACCTGGTTCCGTGAAAGTTCGTGTATGCAGGTTCATCGGGACACCATCCTGCGCTCGCCACTGTAATAAGCGGAGACCAGAGGCGTGGAAAGGTTTGGGGCAGCCACCCGTTTAATTCGGTTTCCCAGCTGCAAAAGTCTTTGAGGCATTATAACGGTTGATACAACAACAGAGTCCAAAACAGAACTGCCTGCCTAAGCAAAGGCAGTGAGCTTTATAGCACAGAGGGCGGAAATGATGTCGTCCTCTGGGCCAGAACTGGAAGTGACATCATCCTTGGGGCCAGAAAGAGTGACCTCATCCTTGGGCCCCGGAACCGGATGTGATGTGTCCTTCCTGGAAATGGCGCTCCTGGTGGGATTTCCGGTAAGACCTGCAGAGAACTCAGAAAGAGCGTCAGCGTACCCCCGGGCAGATGTATAAGCAGAATGTCTAAGCCCTTCAGCTGCTTCCATGCACACGTGTGTGACAACATATACAATATATATACACACACAATATATACATACATATATACACATACATATACATACACACATACATACATATATAAAACACATATACTGTATACACACAAATACAAATATATATACATACACACACACATATATATACATATACATACATATCTACAAAATACACACACATATATATATATATATATATATATATATATATATATATATATATATATATATATATATACATATCTTTGGGGTGACAACTGTTGCTGGGGTGGCAGAATCCATCAAGGAAGAAAAATGAAAACATTATTTGTACAAAATCTTAATATATTTATCCATTCCTAAATAATTAAATGGGCAGGCTATTTCGTATCAGTGCAATACGCTGTTTGTTAAAACGGATGACTCCCGCTCTTAAGTGCAAGTCTGCGTGGATATTATGAACTATCGTATCTGTTCAAGTTCTATTTAAATTTTAAATAAAAGGAATTTTTATATAGTCGATAGAAATATCTTTGGTAGGAATGTAAGTTAAATGTAGGGATCATTGCATAAATTTTTTTTCACCATACAAATGTAAAGAGTAAATTGCCTTACATTCCAACCAAAGATATTTGTGTGACTAAATCAGGTGTCAAACTCAATTGCACAGGGGGCCAAAATCCAAAACACACTTTAGGTTGCGGGCCGAACAGGATAAACATTTATTGAACACACTAAAACTAAACCTTTTAAACTTAACTTTTTTGAACATAAATATGAATAAAAACAGACAGGAATATTATTCCTGAATAAATCAACTCAAACCTTAAATAACTTATAATATTTTGCTCTCCATAAAAATATATCCTGTCTAAGTTATACAAGTTAGAAATAAAGTAAACTTTAAAAGAATAAACATTCAAATTTCTTTACTCTTATGTAATTTTATATAAAATAAACTTACATTTTAAATATCAAAGATTTTGCTCTCCATAAAATATATCCTGTCAAAATTATACAATTCAAATATGAACATACTGCATAACAAAACCTTGAAATATGAATAAAATGTGTTCTTTTCAGCAATAACAAATCAAATCATTCCTTGTCTTTGCTCATATGTCATTTTATCAGAGCTGGGCGCTGCCATCTTTTTGGCAACAAGTTCGTTTATGTTTGGTGTGATGTTCTGTGTTGTGGAGATTCTCAGGATGGACTGCAGGTGCTCATCAGTGAGGCGACTCCTGTGTGCTGTTTTGTTAGTCTTCATCACTGAGAGAGCTTCTCACACAGATATGTGCTACAAACATGCACAAAGGTTCGACCGCATGTAGATGGAGCTGGAGCATTTCTGCGGGGAAAGGAGTAAATAAACTGTGCGGGCCCTGCAGTATCATACTTTGCCTTCAGTGTGCCATTACACTGCAGCTCAATCACCTCCATCTGAATCTGCACAGGTGCAGTTTCCACATCGATGGCAAATGGGTTACGAAACAACTCAAAATTCTTTTTTTGTTCTTCAAAGTCACCAAAGCGCCGTGTGAACTCAGTGCACAGTGCGCTCAGTTTATCAGCAAAGTGCGTATTTGGGAACACCGTTGTGCCGACTTGGTTCTACATTACTTGGCAACAGGAAAGTGGGGCAAGTTGCACTGGTGCATTTGTGTCCCCCATAAAAGCAGCTTCACTTGAAATCACTTTGTGATTGTGCACGGGTAAAACGTCTGCTGAAGTGTCAGATTCTTCTTTAACTCTTCTGCTTTCTGTATCTTCTGCATTGCATTCAGGTCTTTCAGGTTATCTTGATGTTTTGTCTCATAGTGCCGTCTTAGATTAAATTCTGTACTTACAGCCACATTAGCTCCACAAATGAGACACCGGGTTTACCGGCAATGTCAGTAAACATATACTCAGCCCCCCATCGGTTTTAAAGGCTCTATTTTCAGAATCAACTTTTCTCTTGGCATCGTGTGGACTAGCCGCAATAACGCAGCATCATAAGCTAGACTTGATTACGCGTAGTGTTTGGCAAGACAGCTGAAACACTGCATTATGGGATCTGTAGTTTATTGTGTTACCAGCGCGTCATATCTCCAGGCCATTAATAACAATAATACAGTATATAAAATGATCTTGCAGGCCAGATATAATTACACGCCGGACCAGTCGGTATTGTACGTGCGGATATCTCCGTGTATACATTTTAGACTGGTCTTATTTTTAATCAATTGTTGCGGTAGAATAAAACGGCGAGCAACGACAGACACGTTACTGCCGGAATCGAACAGCGCTGTTATTTTATGTCCATTAATAAGAAGCTCCCTGTATGTTTATCCGCCAGGAGTCTAAGGCACACAAACAACCCCGCCATTGTCCCTGCGGTCCGCCTTGTTCCGACAGTCGCCAAGCCAGACGGCCGCGACTGGAACAGGCTCTGGATTGCGTGGAAGGGACTGCTTTAGTAGGACATAGCTCCGGTAGTCCACAGAGTGGCTGTTCTGCCCTCCCAGGTTTCAGGCTGGGCAAAATCCTGGGGTAGCCTTTTTAGCAGCAAAAAACAGGCCACTTGCTGCACTATTTGTAATGGGGTCAACTCAAATGGCTGTAGCCACTCACCCACCTGTTGCCAGAGAGCCATAGCCTGCTCTGACAGCCCTTTGCTTGGGTTAAACTCCCAGTTCAGTATTTCCTTCACCTGCGGCCTGGGGACAACCCATCGTTAACAGGGACCGTGGTCCCGATGGGCAGCTCGCCTTTCCTGCCAAGGAGAGCATACTGAGCCACTCGTGTGTGTTCCCCAGAAGCCAGCCCACGCCTGTGGGTCCCCTCTACCTTCTCCACGAGATGGGTGGTCAACCCGGTTATGCTCGTGGAGCAGAGCCTGCACCGCGTCTTTCCTGACCCTCCGGCGCACTCCCTGCCCTGAAACTCGGCCCCAGTACTCACCCACCTGGTTCCGTGAAAGTTCGTGTCGCAGGTTCATCGGGACACCATCCTGCGGCTACGGCACTGTAATAGCGGAGACCAGAGGCGTGGAAAGGTTTGGGGCAGCCACCCGTTAATTGGTTTCCCAGCTGCAAAAGTCTTTGAGGCATTATAACAGTTGATACAACAACAGAGTCCAAAACAGAACTGTCTGCCTAAGCAAAGGCAGTGAGCTTTATAGACAGAGGGCGGAAATGATGTCGCCTCTGGGCCAGAACTGGAAGTGACATCATCCTTGGGGCCAGAACCGGAAGTGACCTCATCCTTGGGACCGGAACCGAGTGATGTTTACTTCCTGGAAATGCGCTCCTGGTGGGATTTCCCGGGTAAGACCTGAAGAGAACTTAGAAAGAGCGTCCAGCTCCCGCCCCGGCAGATGTATAAGCAGTAATGTCTAAGCCCTTCAGCTGCTTCCCATGCACTGCGTGTGTGACAACATATACACATATATATCACACACACACATATATACATACATATATACACATACATATACTTACACACATACATACATACACACACATATACTGTATACACACAAATACAAATATATATACATACACACACACATATATATATATACATAACATATCTACATATATACACACACACATATATATCTTTTATTATCTTACTCACTCCACATTTTGTTCTGGCAACAAAAACAATAAAACCTGTAAAGGTTTCATGGTTACTATGTCAGTGCTGGCTTTTGTGTCTCCTGAGTCCTTCTTCAAAAATTTGATTTTTGAAAGAAAAACTTTGTATTGTTTGTTTTTTAATTTATGACTTACAACATTTTTTCTGTCTTCTGATTATTATTTATGTCTTGCGTTATTTGGCTCTGGTTACATGTATCCTTCTTGGCTTTTAACTTTCCACTGTGGGGTTTTCGTTTCTCAAAAATGATCAATCTTATTAAATAAGGAACAAAATATTGAACAACGCAGGTAAAGAATGAGTCTGGTTTTGCCAGAGTTTCCTGAAGCTCTTAGTTATCCAACATTTAACAAACAAGTTTAAAGTACTTCTTTTCTGACTTCTTGCCAACATCCACATCACAGGTTGTCAATAACAGAAACATCGATCTCATGTATTTCAATAGTGAAATATATACACCAGGCATCTGCTAATGTAAAAAAAGAAAAAGGTAATAAAAAAATAGCTAAAAGATACAATATCACACAAAATAAAGACCAAATTAATATAACCTATTAGTCATAAATCTATAAATAAGCTCAAAATTTGATTGGTGTCCTTGCAAAAAAGTACAGAGATGAGCAGCAACTGGAAAAGAAAGCAACACTTCACAAAACAGGAGTTAAAACAACTTTTAGATGAGGCTTGTGTAATCCCATGAGGACTTGCGCAGGCACCAGAATTACATCTTCCACGTGTCCAGAGCATGCTATACAACAGTGCATGTACTTTGCTGTGCAGTGCTACACCTCTCCTTAGCCATGGTTTCAGATTCCAAAACAGAAGGATCAGATATTTATGAAGAGGAAACCCACTGTAGTCTAGAAACCAGCTACCAGCAAGCTTTTTTGTATGACGGCATGTATAAGAGTCTACTAAATTAATAATAATAAACACGCCATCCCTTATCATCTGATACACCCCAGAGTTGGACCAGATACAAGCGTCAGTGTATTCCCAGGCCACTTGGCCACAGTGTCTGTAAAAGGTCCTGATGGTTGCATATCAGGGGTATATGGAATTCAAGAGGCTGGGAGTACAACCAGGGATGAGCATTCCATTCACTATGCTACGTGCAATGCCATGTATGCTTGCAATGGCATAAAAATCAGTTTTTGTATTATGCAAGGCATCCCCTCCTGATGAAAATTTTATGTAGTTGTGTGTATGGTGCAATAGTAATCTGGTCACAAATGCTCAGATTTCTGTACATCAGCCTTGCTGAGGTCATTTACATTACCAACGGTCTGTGAGAATTGGCTGGTGACACAGAAATGGAGAGCTGTTGGAAGGTGCACAGTGGACTGAGGAAAAATTCCTGCATGTTCCACTTTCCAACTTGTACTGTACCAGACCAACAAGGGTCTTTATTCCACCCATGGGTTATTGATTACCGAGATGGTCCAAGGGTTTGATGTCTGCCCACAAAACAGCATTTAGACCAGCAACATGAATTGTTGGATGGTGATGTCTCATATTCTCAAATTTGCAAATCTCTGGATAGCTGCCATTGTCATTGCTGGTACTAAGGGGTGATTCACCTTCCCACTTTAAAGGATATAATTGTTTACAATTATTAAGGCTACAAAGAGTCCCATTTGCAGTAATTTATTGACTATGTTACCATTTTATATTTATAATTAAACATTGACATTATTATATACATGGATGATAATATTAGATTAGTATATATTAAGCAGTGAAGTCAAATAAGATGTTGTTT
>NW_024378729.1:0-49067 GCF_016835505.1 Polypterus senegalus
GTACGTGAAAATTTTATGTTTTAATGATGATGCTTTAATTCTGTACATGTGTAGACATTTATGACATTTTGCAGTAATAGTACTTACTATGTTATTTTGGAAAATGTTTTGAATGTTTCTGACAATTGCATTTCATTTTAAAGTAATGTTTTATACTTTCATTTGAACAATTTTGTTTGTTATCACGGTGGAGTGATATTTTAGGCAGATTCCTTTCACTTTAGAGTGTTAGTAATAACACTTCAGAGATGGGGAAAGGGGTGTTTAACATGGAGAGGCATGTAATTGATCTATTGTTTAGGCTCCACTTGGTTGTACTGAGGAATCTACAGAATACTAGAAACTAATCTCAGACCTTAGGAGTACAGTAATCCCTTGCTATATCGCGCTTTGACTTTCGCGCCTTCACTCCATCGCGGATTTTAAATGTAAGCATATCTAAATATATATCACGGATTTTTCGCTGGTTCGCGGATTTCTGCAGACAATGGGTCTTTTAATTTAAAGTACATGCTTCCTCAGTTTGTTTGCCCAGTTGATTTCATATAAGGGACGCTATTGGCGGATGGCTTAGAAGCTCCCAATCAGAGCATGTATTACATATTAACTAAAACTCCTCAATGATATCGATGTGCTTCCCGAGCGGATTGTTTGCTTTTCTCGGTCTTTCTTTGACATTCTCGCCTGCGGAAGGGGTGTGAGCAGAGGGGCTGTTTGCCTAGAAGATATGGACGCTACTCTAAGAAATGCCGCTTTATCGCGGTGGCCCAAAAGCACGTATTGATTTTTGATTGTTTGCTTTAATCGCTCTCTCTCTCTGCGTTCTCTGCTCCGGGCGGAGGGGTGTGAGCAGAGGGCTGTTTGCACAGAGGCTGTTTGTTTAGAAGATACGGGGGCTAAAAAATGCTGAAAGACTACCTTCACATTGCTCCCTTCTTTGCGGCTGCTTTATCGCGGGGCTCATACTTAAAAGCCCAACAGCACGTATTGATTTTTTGATTGTTTGTTTTTCTGTCATGCTCTCTCTATCTCTCTGACATTCTCTGCTCCTGACGGTGCTCGTTTGAAGAGAAGATACGTTTGTATTCTTTTAATTGTGAGAAAGAACTGTCATCTCTGTCTTGTCATGGAGCACAGTTTAAATGTTTGACTAAAGAGTGTTATTTCATGTCTAGAGGGCTCTAATAATGTTAACAGGGTGGGAAAGTTCATAAGGGCTTAAAATATATAAAAATAACTATACAAACATATGGTTTCTACTTGAGGATTTTCACCTATCGGGGGTCTGGAACGCATAACCCCAGATCGAGGAGGGATTACTGTAATTTAATAGCTAATGCACAATAACAGCAAGTAGTCCCTGAGCAGAGAGTCAGAGTATGCAACATGTAAAAGGATAAGTAATTAGTTAATAAATAATATTTTATTCAAGTGCGTAAACTACAGAGAATCTCTTATTAGTGCATCAAAGAGCATTTTTATTTTCAAAAAACAATTTTTCACTTCTGTGCAAAGTGACAGGTAAGTTGTTTTCAAGAAAATGCAAACATCTAAAAAAGTTTTTTCCATGATCTTCTGGCCATAAGTGAGTGTAGAAAGTTCTTCATTTGCTTTAGTCTTGATATAGTAAGTTAGTATGGTTGGCAGCAGGCATGGTTGGATGAGATGTCTAATTGGCAGCAAACCTTTAAATCAGTAGAGTTCAAGAAAGAGGATAGACAATTTCTTTGGAAATCAATAAATTGGAACCCTAGGTAGTGGTTAGTGCTAGCCTTCATCTAGCACAGGGGTGTTCAAACATTTTTCAAGGAGGGCCAGATTTGATAATGTGAAAGTTCCCGAGGGCCAACAGCCCCTGATGACATTATTTTAAATAATAAAAGATGCATATGAATATTATGTTATTTAATGTTGTCATTTTCACACAGCAAAAGAAAATAATATGCAGATTTAAGCATTTAGATATACAGATCACAGCATACAAGTTATCTGAATTTCTAGCAGAAATTCAAAACATTCAATACAGCTGTGTCTAATTCTGATAACAGAGCAACAGGTAAGCTATTGACACTAATGTGAAGGGTGAAACTGAGATCTGGATTTCAGTGCACAGGCCAGGTCTGGTTCGAGAGCAGTAGTAGACATGTGTAAAATGTCATGTAGGTAGGAGTCACTAAGTCTTGATCTCAAGCAATTCTTGTTTAAGTTCAGAACAGAGAAAGTCTGCTCACACAAATATGTAGGGCAAACAAGCAACATTTACTTTGCAAATGTTTGCATTTCTGGAAACTTGCCTTTATCCAGCTGCTGGTAAAAAGGCACGAGAGAAAGCTGCTGTTGTCGGCTACGGCACTCGTTGTCACACTGAAGCTTAATCAGCTCTAGCTGTAGGTGAGCTGGAGCCCCATCAGGGTTCATGCTGAAGGAAGAAGAGAATAGCAACAAGTCTTTTTCAATTGCGGCAAAATCTCGAATGTGGTCGTTGAATTCGCTAGCAAGAGATGCAATGATTATTGCATACCTCTTTGTTTGCACTCCCATATTACCAACTATGACATCCCGCAAAGTTGGGAAATGTGTGGTGCAGGGCCCATTTGTGACAAGTGTCTGGAAAAGTTTCAGTTTCATTTTAAAGGCCTTATGTGTGAATATAGTTCGCCACTACTGCATTTGTCCTGAAGGCTAACATTCAGCATTCAGATGCTTGTTATGTCAACCAAAAAGCCAAGTCTGCTATCCACTCAGTATGTGACAGTTCTTACATTGGCGTTTCTTTTCAAATACTGTCCAATTTCCCCTTTAAGAGAAAATCGCGGTTGATCCCCTTCTGAGCCACCCTCACGTCGTTGTAGATATATTACATTTCCATATTCAGCCTGACTGTCTAGCAGGAACTACTGGAACTGGCAGTGGTATAGAGCTTTAGAATGGATTAAATTAATTGCCTTTACCACAGGATTTGTGACATGATCAAGTCTTAGATGTATGACACAAAGAACCTGCTGATGAATGATGCAATGGAGTTTAACAGCGTTACAGCGTTCCTTTGTTACAGATAAGCGTGGACAATCCATGTCATTCACCAGCCATCGCAGGCACACCATCTGTAATAATCCCACTAAGCTTGCTCCATGGTAGTTTCATGTCATCAACAGCTGAACAAACATTATGGAATAAATCAGTTCCTCTTGTTGAGGCTTTTGAGGTCCAGCATCTCTTCTGTTATGTTTATGTCACCATCAACACCTCTCAAAAAATCAGTAACTGAGCAGTGTCTGATGCATCTGTGCTTTCATCGCAGGCCAAGGAAAAAAAATCAAAATTTGTTGACCTGTCTCCCAGTTGTCTTCTAACATCTGATGACAGCTCTTCAATTCTCCGTGACACAGTGTTACGAGTGAGGCAAATGTTAGCCAAAGTCTTTTTTGTTTTTGGGGCAAATGTGTTCTGCTATTTTCATTACACAGTCTTTAACAAACTCACCTTCTGTAAAAGGTTTTCCATGTTTAGCAATTAACATAGCCACTTCATAGCCAGCTTTGTTGATGTTTTCATCTGACTCATGGGCCTGCATAAAGAATCACTTCTGGGTGGCTAAGCTGTCCTCAAGTTGCTTTACTTTTAGCACAGTCAATCTCTGATAGCTTGTCATATGTACTACCATGTTTTTGTCTTGTAGTGTCTCTTCACATTATATTCCTTATACAAAGCAACAGTCTCGTGGCAAATTATGCAGACACAGTTGTTTCGGCTTTCAGTGTTTCTCAGTTACTTCCACCTTGCCTGGAAGCAGTGTCCTTCATTTTCAACTTAACTTTTTTTTACTTGCTGTAGCCATGACAGTTGTAGGGTCACAGCAAATTTTACAAAGCCATACAGTGTACCTTCAAATTGGCAGCGTACACCTTCAGAATCCTCTGTGTTAAACCTACCCAAAACCCACAGCATCACGCGTCCTGCTTTGCAGAGCTGTGATAGGTCCATCATTCAGTCTTTTCCTGTTTGAGGTTTTATGGCAGTTGGCAGACTATGTTATAAAGTGCTGCTACCATGAGTTCAAAAGAGAAACTGCTTGTTGAATTGGTATGATTTATGCATTCTGTTTGTGCATGCGGCCAAAAATACATTTTGAGACAAAAGGCACGGGCCATATAAAACCTGATCTTGAGCCGCGATTTGTCCGCGGCACTGGACTTTGGACGTGCCTGATCTAGCATCATCCCAGTGATATTGAAGAGTGTGGTGTCAATTACTGAAACCATGACATCAATAGTGTTCTAGTTTTGAGGGTTGTGTCTTGCTGTGTCTTGTTCCCAGTTCATATGTGTTTTGAAGGTGTTTCCTGTGACCTGAAAAAATAAGAAGGTTAAATCATCACTCTCATTAGGATCTTAATGTGCAATGCTGTTGTATATCTTTGTTCAATAAGAATTCATGTTATTGAGATGAAAATGTGGCTGCACAACAGAGAGGAGTTCAATTCCCAAGCTCAACAATAGTGCACAGTTTAGATGGGAAGTGGATGTGGCCTTTAAATGGAGGGAGAAGTTTGGAGCAAAGCTGTCATTTTCTGTGTGTACAGATGCAACCATGCAGAATTGGTGAGTACACTAGTTTGAAAATCTACCAGGTGGCATGGTGAAAGATCTAAATGGCACGCTACCAGTGAAAATCCAGCAAGTAAAGCAGTGAAAGGTTGTAATGGCATCTTTTTGCAACAAACCTGCTTTCAAATCTAGGTGGACAATTGTTTTCTAAAATTTTGAAATTTAATTTGAAAACTATTTACAGTCTTATTGGTTTTAACTGTTATTATTATGCACCTATTCACCCTTTCCCTGAATTTGTAGAAGGTTCCTGAGCTGTGGAAAACATCCTGTATGGTCCCATTGCCAAAGAAACAAAGTAGTTGCTCTTATTTCAAACATCATGAAGACCTTTGAGAGACTGGTCCTAAAACAGCTTCGACCTCCTGGTTCAGAACATCTGGATCCACTGTATTTTGCCTGTCAGACACATATAGATGTGGACTTTGCTCTCATAGACATGCTCCACAGAGTCTATTCCCACTTGGAAAAAACCAGTACCACAGTCAGGATAATGTTCATTGAGTTTTCCAATGCTTCTAACACCATTCTGGCTTTAAATATTCACCAGTTCCCGGTCAGTAATTGAGTTAGCCACCCATAGGTTTACAGTCTCTGGATAACAGATAGCATAATCTGCTATAACAATAATGTATTTTTTGACACTGGGCTAAAAGTTGGAGTGGGCCAGCAATATCCATGCCAATCTGCTCAAAAGGAACGTCACTCATGGGCAGTGGCACAAGATGAGTGTAGTTCTTTCAATATACCTGTGGAGAGCTGACACTCAGGACATGACCAGGAAAAGCGCACTCCTCCTCCTGTATGTTAAAATCCTCTCATTGGTTGTTTCGGCACCTAAGTGTGCTTCTAATAGGTGAGCATTTGCTAGGTCAGATATCTCGAATCAGTATGGGTATGGGACAAGTAAACAAGTAATTGGCTGTGAACCAACCGATATAACAGATTATTTTCCAACACAAATCAAGACAGAAATAATGTGGACTAAGTGGTCTGCTGTTTGTCTTGTGATATTTTTGAGACACCTACAACCCCCCAACTGCGCTTTGAGACAACATTCGATTAACGCAGGCCAGGATTGTTGCCTGCTTCCAGTGCAGCTGAAAGTTTGCAGGCTTCCCGAATAGCCCATCTGTTGCTCATTGGTTGATGCAGTGAACATTTAAAACCAGCTGCTGACCTGACAGTGTACTTACTTTCTGTCTTCTCTCTGAGGAAGGCTATGTGTTCTTTTAACACTAGAATTACCAGAGCCTACTGAAAAAATCGTGAATCCGTCCCACAGCAAAATGCTTCTTAAATCCCTTCACACCTCTCCGCCAACGTCCTTTGTCCTCTAAATGTGCTGATAAAAAGACGCTAGAAGCAGCCTGCTATTCCATCCCCCCACCAATTTAGAACGTGCATGAACTTCTCTCAGCTCATGCCTTGATTGAGTATCTGGGAGTGAAGTGAAGTTTTAGAGTGGAAATAATACATTGTTATTTGGAACACTCGCATTTCCTGTCTGTTCCATTTCTACAGTAATCTGTGTAAACACATTGTTAAAACAGAAACATTTTTTATATTCTAGTAGTAGATGACAAAATGTAGGCATAAACTATATAATGTATGAAGCCTGAAGTCCAGATATCGAAGAAACATTTTCACAAAAGGTACAAATATAACACAACAGTTGGCGCTTTTATTCTAAAAATATAACTGCAGAAACAAAAACACGCCTTAACATGCGACATTGACACCTGTTTATTATGATTGCCTCCATGGCGCAATAGATTCAGCTGCCGACTGGGAATCAAAAGGTCGCGAGTTTGAACCTGCACTACTCCGTTTTGAGATGTAAACTGCTCTTAGTCTTACTATTTTAGAATAAAAGCATACATTTGATTTCAGTCAGTAACAGCCGGTGTAATTTATGATCCTTATAAAGGTTAGCTTTGTTTTTTTTTTTTTTAATTCACTTTTCATTCTCTCAGTCACATTCAGAATCAATCCATACAACCCCATCTGACACAGCTGTTTTCATATAAAGACGTGCTATAGCTCTGCAGTGTACTTGTGACTGCATTCTCGTAACAATGTTTGCGAAATGAAGTGTCTGCGTGCACTTTCGTGGCATTACACGTGTATTTTTTGAGCATGCTCAATCACAGGAACATATGTTGGTGTAAAAGTACAGTATAACAAAACAAGTGCACTTTTATTCAAGACTACCTGTATAACCGAAGAAAAAAGAAAGCAAGTCACAGTAGGCGATTGATACAACAGCTTGCATGGTGCAATGCTAAGAAGTGCTGATTTCTATTCTGTGCTATATAAAATCATCACATTCAAAGATTAACAGTTCCCACACACCCAAGGACCGTCCTTCCTTTATTTACGACACACGTGTACTTGTTGCAGTGTACACACCTCTCTGTGCTATGGTTCCTATTACACTGAATGAGCACCTGACACTGTACTTTCTTCCCTGGGGGAAGAATTTCCAGTTCCTGCATAAATTCACATCCGATCTGACGCTGTTCGTTTTCAAATGATATTGCATTAGTGCAATGATGTTTTCACATATATTGTCTCTTTCTTTCAGGTATGTAATAGAAACCACAGCATAGAGAGAAGTGTGTACATTGCTTCTTACAGAAAAAGGCGATGGAAAAAGTGCACTTGAATAAAAGTGCACTTTTGTTATACTTTTACACCAACATATGTTCCTGTGTTTGAGCGACACGGGCAGATGGGGAGTGTCTGATGATTGCATATAGCGCCAAAGTTACTGCTCTTTACCATTCTCTCCTCTGCATGTCCTGGAGTACAAAAGAAACACCATACAGGAACACGCGGGGACTGGCAGGAACACTCAATAAAACGGAATAAAAAGAAAATCAAGTGACGGTGAGATACGAAGAAGGCAGCTTCCGCCAGCGCTTGTGTGTCAGAACCCTTTGGGGGGTGGGCGTTAGTATGCATCATGGTACACACTTCTCTCTGTGCTGTGGTTTCTATTACACACCTGAAAGTAAAAAACAATATATGTGAAAACATCATTGCACTAATGCAATATTATTTGAAAACAAACAGCGTCAGATCGGGTGTGAATTTATGCAGGAACTGGAAATTCTCTGATGTGGGACCTTCAGGTGCTCATTCAGTGTAATAGGAACCATAGCACAGAGAGGTGTGTACACTGCAACAAGTACACATGTCGTAAATATAGGAAGGACGGTCCATGGGTGTGTGGGAACTGTTAATATTTGAATGTGATGATTTTATATAGCACGGAATGGAAATCAGCACTTCTTAGCATTGCACCATGCAAGCTGTCGTATCAGTCGCCTACTGTGACTTGCTTTCTTTTTTCTTCGGTTATACAGGTAGTCTTGAATAAAAGTGCACTTGTTTTGTTATACTTTTACACCAACATATGTTCCTGTGATTGAGCATGCTCAAACGGGCATGCTCAAAAAATATACGTGTAATGCCACGAAAAGTGCACGCAGACACTTCATTTCGCAAACATTGGTATGAGAATGCAGTCACAAGTACACTGCAGAACTACAGCACGTCTTTATGTGAAAACAGCTGTGTCAGATAGGGTTGTATGGATTGATTCTGAACGCGACTGAGAGAATGAAAAGTGAATTAAAAAAAAAAAAAAAGCTGAACCTTTATAAGGATCATAAATTACACCGGCTGTTACAGACTGAAATCAAATGTATGCTTTTATTCTAAAATAGTAAGACAAGAGCAGTTTACTTCTCAAAACAGAGTAGTGCAGGTTTGAACTCACGACCTACTAATTCCCTGTCGGCAGCATGAATCTATATGCGCCACTGAGGCAATCATAATAAACAGGTGTCAATGTCGCATGTTAAGGCGGCTTTTTGTTTCCTGCAGTTATATTTTTGAATAAAAGCTAATTGTTGTGTTATATTTGAACCTTTTGTGAAAATGTTTCTTTGATATCTGGACTTCAGGCTTCATACATTATATAGTTTATGCCTACATTTTGTCATCTACTTCTAGAATATAAAAACGTTTCTGTTTTAACAATATGTTTACACAGATTACTGTAGAAACGGAACAGACATGAAATGCGTGTTCCAAATAACGATCTATTATTTCCACTCTAAAACTTCACTTCACTCCAGGATACTCAATCAAGGCATGAGCTGAGAGAAGTTCGTGCACGTTCTAAATTGGTGGGGGGATGGAATAGCCGGCTGCTTCTAGCTTCTTTTTATCAGCACATTTAGAGGACAAAGGACGCTGGCGGAAAGGTGTGAAGGGATTTAAGAAGTTTATTTAAGGTGGATGGATTTACAAGTTTTTGTAGGCTCTGGTAATTCTAGTGTTAATCAGAAGAAGGGAGCTTGTGCAGAGTGACATCAGTGCCTCTGTGTGCTTGCTGTGTTTTGTCACACACGTGTGATTAGGAGGCAGTCCGAAAGCCTAAAGGTGAGTGAAACATCGCAAGATGAAGGGTTGTCACGTGGTACTTACCGGAATCTCTTTTCTCCACAGAAAGCACAGGAAAATTAATCATCAATATTTCCAGTTTCCAAAATGGCCACCAAAACATCACTTCCGGTCACATGAACTGACATCACTTCCGGACGCTTCAAAAGACATCATTTCCGGTTTTCATCAAACAATGTTGTTTCGCTTCCTGTTGCCACGCTCACTTCCTGCCAACCATTTCCTATTCCCAAAGTACATTTCTGTATATAAACGCCATTTTGTGCAAATTTGTTTATTTATTTTTTATTAATTTTATTACAATCCATACAAAGCAACCAAGTTTTACAAAGAGAAAAATTAAGTTAAGAACAGATCAATCCCCACCCCACGCCATTTTGACTGATAAACTTTGTTAACTATTACCTCTTTGGTTGCATTTTGATCATTTATTTTGCTACTTTGTCTGCAGGACAATATATGGGGACGGTCCCTAACACTTTGTTTTGTGTGAGACGTTTTATATTTGGGAAAATCCCCTTAGATTTTCCGTAGCTGGCAGGATTTGCTTTTTAAGATGTCTGAAGAGCAGGACCTTAACACGATCATGGGCAATCTCAAAACCCTGAAGATCCAGAATAGCTTGTGCAAATGCATCTGTATGGACGGAGGCAGCTCAGGCATTACCTACTCAGTTAACCAAACTGACAGAGGACGATGACGTTGAAACCTATTTTTTGGTATTGGTATTTGAACGGAACGCTAAGTGGAACGCATGGCAGAGGTCGCATGGGGTACCTACTGGCCCCTACCTGAAGGACCGCGCAGAGGGCCTATTACGATTTAACTGAGTAGCAGGCTGCTGATTATAATGTTCTCAAAAGTGAGGTGTTCAAGTGCTACGGCATATCTCGGGCAGCAGGCAAGGGAATGGAGGGAGTGGCAGTTCGATCCCGATCGGCTGCTACTGAACCCAGGCTTTTGAGGCTTGGAACAAAATTTGTCGATGGCTACAGCCCAACATAAACAACTCCCATAAAATGGGTGAATTACTGGTGTGCGAAACCTTTGTACATGTCCTCCCTGATCATATCGCCCAGCAAGTCCGGAAACAACCATATGACAACATGAACACCTTATTCAAAATAGCAGAGCGTCATTGGCTTGCAAATCAGGGTGATCGGAACGGTTCTCTAACCGTAACCAACAGCTATGTGGGGCAGCTCCTGAGCCACCCCGACAAGCTCCTGAACCTGCCGTCCATAAAAAAGATAAAGCGTTCCACCTTCCCCGCTGTTTCAAGTGTGGGGAGATGGGACATCTGTCACCTAATTGCCCCTATGAACCCATGGACTGCTCAGTGGTGAAGAGAGAAAGGTATTGTGCCATTGTGATTAACCCTTTGTCTCTTCCATATACAGGTGCAGTTATTATAAATGGCAGAAAGATAAGGGCAATGTTCGATTCCGGGAGTAACATTTCTATTGTTGCTTCCCGTTTTGTTTTACTACAACAATGGCTAAAAATAAAAAACAGCCTTAAATGTATACACGGAGATATCCGGTACTATAAAACAGCTAAATGTGTGGTCGCGGTAGATTACAATATAACAAGAATGGCCATGGCCATGTATTACTGGATCCTCCATTTCCAGTCATATTAGGAAGGGATTGGAGTGATATTAATAGCGGTAAAAACATAACTGCTCCTGAAAAAACATTAGACTTAATAATGGAAAATACGGCTCTGACTGCCTCCACAGCGTGTACAACTGTTGCTAGAGCCCATACAGGTACCCAATGTGAAGGAGTCAATGTCCCATCATCCTCTGAGGGAACTAGTACAACGTAGAGAACGTGATGGCAGAAGACTCTCCCATTGAGGTCAATAGAGACCCTATACAAGAATTGACAGCCCAATTTTTATTCACTCCCTCATCATTTAAAAGAGAATAATGGAACGATGATTCCTTAAAATTTGCGAGAAATGCTATATTATCCACCGATGGTTATACAACCTTAGATCCCATGCCACCGATGCCTTTCTTTGTAATACAAAATGAATTATTGCATAGAGTGATTAGATTATTGCTAATACCGCATACTTTTCGGTGACAAGTATGTGAATTAGCACACGCTCACCTTCTGGGAGCCCATTTAGGCTCCGAAAAAACATTGGAGAGAATAAAGCTCCAATTCTATTGGCCAGGAATTAATGAGGAGGTCAAACGTTTTTGTACTTGTGTCCAGAATGCTCAAACGCTTTTGTGCTTCGTGTCCAGAATGCCAACTACGCCAGATTCCTAGAAGGGACTGAGCTACTCTCGTTCTGTTACCCCTTGTTGATATTCCATTTGAAAGAGTCAGTATTAACCTCGTAGGACCATTGGAGCCCTCGTTAAAAGGCTTTAATTATACTCTAGTCTTAGTAGATTATGCCAGTCGGATTTCCTGAAGCTGTTCCCTTGCACTCAGCTACTTCAAAAAATATTGCACGGGAATTAGTAGGGATATTCGCGCGTGTGGGGATCCCCAAAGAGATTCTAACGGACCAAGGGACTCTCTTCGATTCGGAGACATTCAGGGAAGTCGCTAAATTACTCAAAATAAAACATCTAAAAACATCGGTCTACCATCCCCAAACGGATAGATTGGTAGACCGATTCAATCAAACTTTAAAGCAGATGTTACACAAGGTAGTTAATGAGGATAGAACAAACTGGGATCAGTTGCTTCCTCTGGACTTGTTTGCATATCAGGAAGTCCCTCAGGCCTCTACTGGGTTTTCCCCTTTTGAGCTTTTATATCTTCTCTACTTAAGCTGCTACCCCCGCGACCCGACCTTGGAGAAGCGGAAGAGGATGGATGGATGGATGGATGGATGGATAAGCTTTTATATGGAAGACAGCTGTGGGCTATTGGATATGTTAAAAGAAGGTTGGGAAGAAGAGGTCCTTCCTACCTCAAACATATTGGAATTTATCGCCCAATTACCCGATAGATTAGAAAAAAATCAGACCTATTTTAAATGAAAACTTAGAAAAAGCTCAAGCAGCGCAGTCCAAATATTACAAAAGAAACACCACCATTTGGGAATTTGTCCCGGGTGATTGTGTACTGGTTTCTCTTCCAACTTTGCATTCTAAATTATTGGCCCATTGGCAAGGCCCGTATTAGGTTAAGGAAAGAAAATGACTCGTTGACTATTTGATTAAACAACCAAATCTTTGGCCGAAAGTGAACGAGTATATCATATGAATTTGCTGAAACCGTGGAAGGATAGGGAAATTGATCCCTCATCCGGACAGCCTCGTTCCCTTTTCATGTCTCATTCACACCTTAATTTCGGAGATAATTTGACCCCCAAACAACAACAAGACATAGAAATGGCTATCTTGTCTATACCAGAAGTTGTAAATGAGATACAAGGATGAACTGCCCTGATTGATTGTCAGGGAAAGACCCTATAGGCTCCTGGAGGCAAAGAAGGTGGAAGTAGAGTTCGAAGTGTGATGAATGCTAGAATTTGGGGTTATTGAAGAAAGTTAGCCCCTGGTCTAGTTCAATTGTCTTAGTTACTAAACCTGATGGCTCATGGAGGTTTTGTAATGACTTTTGTAAGCTTAATCAGGTCTCTAAGTTTGACGCGCACCCCATGCTGCATATAGACGATCTACTTGACTGGCTTGGGGGTGCACAATTTCTAACTACTCTTGACATGACCAAAGGGTATTGGAAAATTCTCTTAACGGCCTCCACTAAAGAAAAAAATGCATTTAGTACTCCCAGTGGTCATTGGCAATACAGGGTTCTTCCATTTGGGGTGCACGAGGCACCAGCAACCCTCCAACGTCTGGTCGATACACTGCTACAGCCCCACAATTCATATAGTGCCGCTTACCTAGATGATGTCATTTATTCTGGCACATGGAAAGAACATGTAATGCAGGTTACTGCAGTGCTTTCTACACTAGTGTTAGCAGGGCTTTGTATTAATCCCAAGAAATGTTTCTTTGGATTAAGTGAAGCCAAATATTTGGGCTACCTGGTGGGTGGAGGTACTGTCAAACCCCAATGTTCTAAAATCGAAGCCATCATTAATTGGCCCCGTCCAATGACTAAGAGGCAAGTTCAAGCTTTTCTCGGTTTGGCGGGTTACTATCGCCGTTCTGTACCACATTTCTCCGAAAATTGACTTAATTGACTTCATTTGACAAAGAAAAGAGCACCTTTAAAACTGGTGTGGACACTTTTTCTCTAGTGTCATTTCTTGTGACTGAAGACAGAGAGATATAATTAAAGTTAGTAAAAAATATTTTATTAATACACACCAGGCAAAGGTAAGAATGACAGAGAAGCACAGTCCTAGGACACCTGCCCTTCATCTGCCCAGGTGTCGGTGTCCTAAATCTTTTATAATGCTAAGCGCAAAATTTGACCTTATGACTTTAGTTGCACAAGAATTTCAAGACATTACATCTTTACAATAATTTTGTTTGGATCAGTAGTTACACAATTTTAAAGGTCATCAGTTGGGCACTTGTAACTTCTTGTTCGTTACAGAAAACAGAAGCTGCACTTGTCGCAAGACAGACTTCTCGTGGCCCTTGTCACGCACACCAGATTTGATCAATAACTGATTTTTATTTTTCCACATTCCCCCCTTTTTATCAATCTGGGCATGACAAAGAGTGAAGAAAATTCAGAAGGTGGAGGTAAGGGATGGGGAAGGAGGAGGAGAGGGGGAAAGGGATGAGGAAACTGAAGAGGCAATTTGGAGCATATGTTCCTCGTGTAGCATATAGGCCTTGGCTATAGAAGCAGTGAAATATTTGGATATTATATAGCGAATAAGAGGAACAATGCAACATCCGATCAAGTAAAAGGACAATGAATACTACTGCCAAAGAAATAAATACTGATTTTAGCCTTTGGCCCCATGACCCAAAGGTGGACATGAACCATCGATCCCAAGGGTCAGAAATGCCTGAGTTAGTGGCAAGTTCATTGGAAAGAGATGTTAGGCTGGCTAGTGCTCGAGTAATGGACCCATCAGGTGCAGTATTATTAGGGATATATGTACAACAAGCATCACCAAACATAGCACATACTCCACCTTTCTCAGCAAGTAAACGATTTTGCCAAGTCATTAGGGAGGTGCGATCTAATTGTTCATGAATACCTTCTATAGCATTTCTAGTAAAATTAAGGAAACGCTGCTGGTTATAATATAAGTAACCATCTATTCTGGTCTCCATAACCAGTTTCTACTGAGAACGTGCTTGTTAAGGTGGTTAGATTCAAAGCCTGGACTAGGGTTTTTCCTCGCTGGATGCAGTAGTCAAAAACTAAGTAGGAAAGGGGGACAGAGGAGAGGGAGCAGGTGTCTTGACCTTAATTTGAAAGAGTCCTCGGGGATCATGACCACTTGCATATGCAGCTAAGACATAAGTTCCTGAATCATGCAAAGAAGGATTCTTTAGAGTAATGATTAATGGGTTACACTGATTCTTAGCACACTCATGAGAGGCATGTCCCTTTAAAATAGAGAATCGAGTCTTTAGGCCATACTGAGTAGCCTGCCAGGGTTCATAACCCCAGTCATTTGGTCCTGTGTTTGCAAACACATCACTCCAGAACAATTGCACAAAAGTCAACCTGGTATGAGGCAGTTTCCTCAACCTGGAAAGTCAGTGTCACCCGTGAAGTGGATAATGGAAGAAAAAACAACAAGAGTATGTATATTATGGGTGCCATCTTTTGCAGTGCGCGTGAATCCAGGCGGCAATCCTTCAACCTTTACAGCGTGTGGTGTGGACAAAAGAACTTGGAACGGTCCTCTCCACCTAGGCTGATGCCAATGTTTCCTCCGGGTGTCTCGAACCAGGATCCAGGTGCCCAAGGGAATCGGCGAGTCCTTAGATGGAGGGCTGGTTCTCCAAGCCTGATTAACCTGCTCGTGGACTTCCTTCAGGGACGCCGGAGGCCTGTAAGACTAGAGAGAAGATCATTGTCCACAGTATGCAGGTTCACATTTCCTATAACCATGCCAACGGGCATGGGTCGTCCGGTCAGGATTTCAAACGGCGATAGCCCCAATTGCCGGTGTGTCCGCCCCTCAATCCCATTAAAGCCAGGGGTAAAGCATCTGGCCAGGATAAATTGGTTTGTTCACAAATTTTTGCAAGCTTAGCTTTTAGGGTGCCATTGCATCGTTCCACAATACCCCACTTTGTGGATGGTATTTGCAGTAATGATGTACATTGATCTGTAGCCAGGTAGTCAATTCATTTATTATGGAATTCACAAAGTGAGTACCATTATCTGTCTGTAGCTTTTGCGGGATGCCCCATCTTGGAATAATTTCTTTAATTAGTGCTTTAGCAACCGTTTGGCATCATTGCGTTTTGAAGGGAAAGCTTCTACCCATCGGGAGAACACATCGACAATCACAAGGCAATATCGGTAACCTTTAGACGGTGTTAGTTCAATAAAATCCATTTGGAGGTGTTCAAACGGACCCATTGGGTTAGGAGTAACGCGGACTTACCTGAGTGCCTTTTCCTACATTAAACCTTTCACATAATGCACAGCGTCTACAGAATTGCTCTGCATATGTAGAGAAGCCTACAGCTTCCCAATGTTTTTCAACATCTTGAACCATGGCATCTTTCCCAGCATGGTCAAGGCCATGGGCTATTTTTGCCATACCTGGAAAAGAAGCTTTTGGGAGAAAAGGTTTGTTAGTTTGCTGATGAGTCCAGACTCCATCAGAGAGGGATCCTTCTTTGGACCACTTTTTCTTTTCAATGTCCGTGGCTGCACTCTGTAAAGAAATAATTTGATTATCGGGGTCCTTGTCATTTCTCTGTTGGAATAAAGAGATTGGTGTGTTACTGTATGCCGCCTCTTTAGCAAAGTAATCTGCCAATTCATTTCCTTTGCTGACAAGGTCCTGTTTTCCTGTGTGAGCTTGACATTTAACAATCGCTAGTTTTGATGGTTTAGTTATGGCTTCCAAGAGGGATTCGATTAACTTTTGATGTTGGATGGGCTTGCCAGTACTGGTCTTAAATCCCCTCAATTTCCATAATGCCCCATGATCATGGCAGACTCCAAAGGCATATCTGGAATCTGTATAAATTGTTATGATTTTTCCTTCGACAGCTGACATGCTCGGGTGAGCGCTATTAATTCAGCTGCTTGTGCACTTAAACTTGATGAAATTCGATTTGCTTCCAGCAGGCGGTCCCCTTGGACCACTGCGTAACTAGTTGAGGGTGCTCCGTTTTCCAATCGCAAAGAACATCCGTCTACAAAAATATTTTCTCCAATTTCTAAAGGTGTTTCTTGTAGATCTACTCGAGGCTTTACAACCTTTGTTATTTCTGTATGGCAATTAGTGTATTGCCCTAGCAGTAGTGAGATGGGAGGTCTTAGCCTGTACTAAAATGGAATGTACAGCGTGAGGCACCTTTACTGTTAGGGGGCTCATGAGCACTATATCTGTACTGGCTAGCACAGCTTCTGTTGTGCCAGCCACAGCCCTAAGGCAAGGCGGAAGTGCTGCGGCCACAGGATCCAATTTTTTCGAAAAATAAGCTATTGGCCTTTGTTTATCCCCATGTAATTGTGTTAAAACTGCATTCATATATCCCCCCTTTTCGTCCCATGAACAGAGTAAAGGGACGAGAAAAGTCCGGAAGGCCCAAGGCTGGTGCCACCGAAAGTGCATTTTTTAAGTCACAGAGAGCCTTCTCAGCCTGCTCGGACCATTGCACCTGACCAGAAAGAGGAAGGCCAGGGGTGTTTGCTAAATTTTGTAACGGCTGTGCTCTTTCAGTGAAATTCAAAATCCATTGCCGGCAGTAACCCAGAATGCCCAATACAGACATAACCTGTTGTTTTGTGACAGGTCTGGGAAGATTTTGAATGGTGTTAATGCGATCGCTAGAGAGAGCTCTTATTCCATTTGTGATGTCATGACCTAAATATTGTACAGTTGTTTGAATTAATTGCAATTTAGCCTTTGAAACTTTATGTCCATTGTCCCCCAGAAACTGCAGTAGTTTTTTAGTGTCTTGCGCACAATCTTCTTCAGTAGCACTGCATAACATAATATCATCTACATACTGTATTAATGTACTACCTCGGTCCGGCCAGAACCCTTCTAAATTTTGAGCAAGCGCTTGTCCATACACACAAGGGGCTTCAGTATATCCCTGAGGCATGACAGTCCATGTCCAACGGCGTTTGAAAAGTAAAAGCAAACCAGAATTGCGAGTCAGGGTGTACGGGATAGAGAAAAAGCATTGGCTAAATCAATTACTGAAAAATAACGAGCAGAGGGAGGGATTGCAGAAAGAATAGTGGAAGGATTAGGTACAATAGGAGCTCTAGGAAAGATTGCAGCATTCACTTGTCGTAAGTCTTGAACAAAACGCCATGAACCGTCAGCCTTTTTTACAGGTAAAATGGGAGAATTAACTGGAGAATATTTAATTGGAATAATCGCACCGCTGCTTCACAAGATCGGAATGTATGGCGGAGATGCCAGCCTCTGCTTCAGGAGACAGAGGATACTGGGCACGGTCGGACGGAAAGAAGATTTAGGGTAGATCACCAGAGGCTCACAATGGGCTATCCTTCCATAATCATTTTTACCCTGAGACCACAAAGAGTCAGGAAGCGCTAAGAGCCAAGAAGGGAAGTAGTTTGCAATGACAACGCAGAAAGGGAAGTGCAGCATAATGTACGATGTACTAAAAAATCAGTTTGAAGCACAACTTTAGTTATTAAATGGTCTGAGGTATCAAAACACCTGAAGCAACATGTACCCAGTCTGTTCTATTAAGACATTGTTCTACCCATGATCCGATTTCCACCCAATGGACAGTGCTTGATTTAGCTAAAGAAATATGAGGTAAAAATATTCTGTGAATATGTAAGATGTACAAATGCAGCAGCTTTTGTGGGGAAATGAAAATGCAGGGGATGTGAAGGGTTTCGGGGCAGGTACCTGATGAAAGAAAAGATTCTAGCCAGGGGGTGTTTACTTCTATAGGGAAATATTGGGCAGTGCAATAGGGTGTCAGGGGCTTGGAGATTGGGAAACAAGCAGGAGGGAAATGAGTGAAGGGCTTTAAGAAGGATGGTGTGTGGGGAAACATTTCATTGAAATGGAGAGAGAAAGTTTTGTCATGAGATCCCTTCCTAAGAGGTTAACTGGACAGAGCTGATTTAAAAGAAACTGGACAGAGCTGATTTAAAAGAAATCAGTGTGTTAAAGTGGAATCACTGGAATGCAGCTGAACTCGAAGAATCTCTTGAGGCAGGGACCTCCTTCAGCGAAAGGGCTGAGCGCGTGGCTCCTGTGTCCACGAGGAAAACAGTTTCAGTGCCATTCACCAGCCAGCAAAGTCAATAATGGATCAGTCTCTGAATTATGGGTGAGCAAAGGTAGTTGAAGAGAAGGGCTGGGGATCCCTGCGGATTCCTATGTCCATGAAACATCAAATTGTTCAGGTGGTGGAGGAGGGGGTGGGCACTTGTGAGGGCAATTGCGGCAGAAGTGTCCCATTTCACCACACCCGTAACAAGCATATGGTGTAGCGTTTGGATCTGGAGGGGAGGCAGCTGAGTGGATGATCCACTTGGATTAGGTAACATATATCCGCTACCTTGTCCCCGTCCACACCCTTGTCCCGGAAAAATCCTCCACGTCCACGACTTCTGCCGGGAGTGGCCCCACCAGTGTAATAGTTCATTTGTGCTGCAATCAGCTTTGTCTGGGTGTCTGACTCTTTCTGCTTGCTCTGTTGTTCAGCATGCGCTGCGTGACGTTTTACTTCCTCAAACGCGGCAGCCTCTCATCTAATACAGGATACCTTGTTTTGAATGTCGCTTCTAAGTCCGGAAACAAAAGAGGAACTGCAGTTTTAGTTCGGTTGTCTGGATTTTCAAGGCCGGAGTGTGTTGCCATTAACTCTTAAATTCAGTGTGCCCATTCATCTACTGTCTCTTTTTTTCTGTTTGGCAGCCGAGATAAGAGACCAGTCTCTGCCTTTCTTATACTTGTCCTTAATATTATTTTAACATGTTCCCATTGCGTAATAAAGGGACCTTCATCCCGGCCCCGAGGCAACGCCTCGTTCCACTGCCACGGGTTTCCGTTATGCTGTCCATGATTGACAGTCTCCCATGTGGTGCCAAGCTTTCTCCACAGCACCTGAGTCCATTCTGCGGCATTAGGCTTATACATATCATACAGCTGCTGTAATTGTTCTATGAATTTTTTAAACACACCGATGACTTTGGGATCAGGCAATTCGGACACAACGTCCTTCAGCTCTTGAATGTCTCAGTTACGATGTATCATTACAGTAGTGGGGTTATTAGCTCCTGCAGGTTGCATTGAATCATGTCGGGGGGGTTCTGGGATCTCAATCAGGGGCATTCCAATAAGGGGCCTGTGGGTTTGGGGACTTTAAGGGGATTGAAAGGTGGTGTTTTGATTAGGGGCTGAAGGAATAGGGTTTGACTTCTAGTGCGTTGAAATGGAGGTTCTAGGATCGTGAAACCCACCTGCCGAACCCATTACGTTACTTTTGTCATTCCCCGGATCAGTGTGTAATGAGGGATCATAATGATATTCTTCAAAGAAACCAGACCCCAAGGGATCATCTTTTAATTCTGGTGCGGTGGGCTGGAGGTGGTGGAGGAACAAGTGTGGGATATAACGGGTCTTTTTTTTTCTAGTTCTAACTTTCTGCAGCCAATAATTCATTTCTGTACTGCCTTTAAATTACAATCTTTAATAACCAACTCCCATCTGTCATACATAACACATACCTCTATTACAACATCCTCATACACTTCTACATACAACACCCTTGTGCATTTCTACATAATATTTTTCTAATTTCCTGAATTTCACTTGCGTCTTCTGTCCCTTCTAATGTCCACCGCTCTGCTTATTCCATTTTTTACATGCCCTTTTAAAATCCAATCCTGTGTTTTTCTCTATTAACTTTCTAGGTGACCCTTTTTTGTGCGGCGTCTGCTGATCCTCCGAAAACAATCCTTCCAGCATAAAAGACTTGAACCCGGGCCGGTTGGCAGGCTTGCTGTTATGTATTCCCATTTTTCCTTTGCTTTTCCCCGAGCCCTGTGCCAGATTTATCTTTCTATCCTTGTCCTACTCGTCCCCTGTCCGATGAACTATTGGAATGCTGAGTGTGCCACTCACCCGCCCCAACGTTCCTTTAATATTCCCAGGGAAGTATACTACACTATTTCCTACGTTACTGTCACAGTGCACGGTGAAAGCAAATATTTATTTCTAGTACGTACTTTTATTACTCCCTTGTTTTTTAACCTGTTATTCTTCTATTCTATGCTCTATCCTCTGTCCAATAGATTTGTCCGGGTTTATGGGTGTGCCACGCACCGGATCCCGTCCTAAATCCCCCTTTTTAATTCCCAAAGGATAGTGTTCTATACTATCTTTCCCAACAGGAGTGACCTAAAACAAGGTATTTCTTTTCCATTTACTATTCCCGGTCACTTTTATACTCTACAGCAAGCCCGCCCCAGCTTATCTTTTTCGGAAACCTCCGGGTTACTTACCCCAGCCTGGGTGTTAGTCAGCTCTGTCAGGAAAATCCTTCTCAGTCACCGTGGTTGTACCAGAAGGAGACCGGGGACTCCTCACGCAGGAGTCGTCTCAGGACAGGGCAGTCCTAACTTTTATCGGAGCTGCTTACTCTGCTGCCGGTGTACACTGTAGCGGCAGTCTGCTTCAAGAAGACAGATCGCTGAGATCGTCCCGCTCGAGGAGTCAGCCGGCCGTCTCCTGCCCCACGTTGGGCGCCAGAAAACTGTGGACACTTTTTCTCTAGTGTCATTTCTTGTGACTGAAGACAGAGAGATATAATTAAAGTTAGTAAAAAATATTTTATTAATACACACCAGGCAAAGGTAAGAATGACAGAGAAGCACAGTCCTAGGACACCTGCCCTTCATCTGCCCAGGTGTCGGTGTCCTAAATCTTTTATAATGCTAAGCAAAATTTGACCTTATGACTTTAGTTGCACAAGAATTTCAAGACATTACATCTTTACAATAATTTTGTTTGGATCAGTAGTTACACAATTTTAAAGGTCATCAGTTGGGCACTTGTAACTTCTTGTTCGTTACAGAAAACAGAAGCTGCACTTGTCGCAAGACAGACTTCGCGGCCCTTGTCACGCACACCAGATTTGATCAATAACTGATTTTTATTTTTCCACACTGGTATTGGATGATTTGATGGATAAGGCATTCAGTGACTTAAAACTGGCCCTTACGTCAGCACCTGTTTTGAAATCACCTGATTTTTCTTCCTCCTTTATTCTCCAGACCGATGCATTGGACACAGGATTAGGTACTGTGTTAAGCCAATGCGTCGATGGTTCTGAACACCCCATTATGTACCTCAGCTGGAAACTGCTGGACCGGAAGACCAAGTATGCCGCGGTGGAGCTAGAGGCCTTGTACTGGGTCGGGAATTTACTCTGGTGACCGATCACGCCGCTTTACAGTGGATGTCACTTCACCGTGAGTCTAATCCCCGTGTCAGTAGGTGGTTTTTAGACCTTCAACCTTATCGTTTTAGTGTTGTTTATCGTAAAGGTTCCTTGCAGGCCAACGCGGATGCTCTCTCCCGAGCCCACGACCTTTCGGTGCAGGTAGCCCGACCTGATGGGTCTGGGCTGAGGGGGGGGTCATGTCACACACGTGTGATTAGGAGGCAGTCAGAAAGCCTAAAGGTGAGTGAAAAACATCGCGAGATGAAGGATTGATACGATGGAACTTACCGAATCTCTTCTCTGCACAGAAAAGCAGAGGAAAATTAATCGCCAACATTTCCAGTTTCCAAAATGGCCGCCACAACATCACTTCCAGTCACATGAACTGACATCACTTCCAACGCCTTCAAAAGACATCACTTCCAGTTTTCATCAAATAACGTTGTTTCTGCTTCCTGTTGCCACATCACTTCCTGCCAACCATTTCCTATTCCCATAATACATGTCTGTATATAAATGCCATTTTGACTGATAAACTTTGTCAATTGTTACCTCTTTGGTTGCCTTTTGATCATTTATTTTGCTACTTTGTCCGCAGGACAATATATGGGGACGGTCCCCAACACTTTGCTTTGTGTGAGACGTTTTATAATTTGAGAAAATCTCCACAGTTTGTATGTGCTGAAGTGACAGTTCCCATCTGGATAAATGCTCTGATAATATTCCTGTCTTGACAGCAATAAAGCTGTTTTTTGTTTTGAAAATTTGGACTTGCCTCCTCCTCTCTGGTGCAATTATGTGACCCACACACATCACAAGGGGTACCAGGAGTGGGATCTTGAACAGATGGATTCTCAACAGGCATAAAGCGTTATTCTTCCATCTAGCCATATGACGCCCTAGAGGCTCTCCCACGCTTATCTGTCTCAGAGATGTGCTTGTGAAGATGACCCCTTCGGATGGGACACTGAGATGGGGAGGCTGGGCTGCTTTCTTGGCCCCTTTTTTGACTGGGGAGGCCCCAAAGGTTATGTGAAACCTTCCTCCTGTGAGACTTGATGACTATGATCTCCTAAAGCAACAAATCCTTTATACTGCTATGAGTTTGTTGGCCAAGAAGTGTAAGTTTCAGCTGTGTTAATCTGGACTGCCGTATATGGGGACAGGTACAGGACTTAGTCAACCTTATTCAAAGCTTGTTCCATGATGACACCTTCAATTGCATTATGGAAAAGCTTGCTATTGATGCAGACTTGTCTAGGATAAGCAGCAGTCTCTGTGATGAGATGCTTTGAAATGACTTCCACTCTCTGCTGGATTTGAACCACAGGCTGGAAGGAGCCTGAGCCACATGGAGGCAGAGGGGCTACCCTAGTCTGGCTCTTACTCCTGTATAATCAGTAGGTCTTCATACCACTGGGGAGGATCCTCCGACTACCGCCCCATACTAAAGATGCCGTTGAGGAAAAGTGAGGCTCTGTACCAGTTTGATGAGATTGGCAGACTTGACCATTTCTACGGCCATGATCCTGCTGAATATACAATACAATACAATACAGTTTATTTGTGTATAGCCCAAAAACACACAGGAAGTGCCGCAATGGGCTTTAACAGGCTCTGCCTCTTGACAGCCCCCCAGCCTTGACTCTCTGAGAAGACAAGGAAAAACTCCCAAAAAAAACCTTGTAGGGAAAAATGGAAGAAACCTTGGGAAAGGCAGTTCAAAGAGAGACCCCTTTCCAGGTAGGTTGGGCGTGCAGTGGGTGTCAAAAGAAGGGGGTCAATACAATACAATACACAGAACAGAACAAATCCTTAATACAGCATAATAATAAAGATTTTAGAAGTACGGAGCAGAATTTAACAGTAGATGATATCACATAATAAGATTTGGTCTTGTGCTGCAGTTGCACAGAAGAGAATGGGGGAGATAGTAAGGCATATAACACAATAAGACAGTAAAGTGTATAACACAATAAAATGATGATGTTTAACTGAACATAATAAATATGAGTGGCAGAGGAATGGGCAAGTTTACATAGTGAAAAAAAATTGTACAGACATACAAATTATATAAAAAAGTATAAAAAATGTAGATGGCATATCATACTACTGATGGAATATCATACTACTTACATTTTAGTACAAATTACTAACCATAGAGATGCAGTTTGCACAGCTAATGAGCAGCTCCACTCAGGGTATGCTAAACTGAAGTAGTGAGACTGAAGGGGCACCTCATATAGAAGCAGACAGACCTTTCCACTGCTTTGGAACCCTGTAACAAAAAGTTCAACCTCCCACTGTTATATTTTGAATCCTTGGAAATATAAGCAGACCAGCATCTTTAGCTCTTAATGTGCACTCTGGTTTGTAAGTATTAATAAATTAGGGATAGGTAAGCAGGACCTTGGCCACTTAAGGTTTTATATGTTAAAAAGAGATTTTGAAATATGCCATAAACATAACTGAGAGCCAGTGTAAGGATTTAAGAATCGGTGTTATATATTTGTATTTTCAGGTTCTTGTAATAATTCTTGCAGCAGCATTTTGAATTAATTTAAAGCTATATAAAGAACAATTTGAACAGCCAATGAACACCTCATTGCAGTAGTCAATCCTAATTGAAATAAATGCATGAATTAATCTCTCAGCACTTTGCATATTTAGAAAATGCCTTAATTTTCTTTTAAGACACTTATAAGATGGAAAACAAACTAATGGTGATTCCAGCTGAATTAAATAATGACAAAATATTGTTGTGATCAGCATAATTTTTAATTAATATTTAACATTTCTGTTTTATCTGTTTTCAATGACAAGTAGTTCTCATCCATCCACTCCAACTAACTCACTAACACATCTAATGAAGGACATCTGAGAAACTTAATTTGATCTAAAAGAAAGTGTCATCTGCATATGGGTGAAAATTAATGCTATCTTTTCTAATTATTATAGATTCCAGTGGAAACTTGTAAAGGTCCCAGCACTGAACCCTGTGGGACACCATATCTCACTTCTATGTATAATGATGGAGTATTGTCAGCACATTTCTTTGCATAGTGCAATTGATCTGATAAATAAGAATTAAACCAGACAAGGGCATTGTCTGTAAGCCCAATGTCAGTTTCCAGCCTATGTAGTAAGATACTGTAGTATGGTCAATGGCATCAAACGCTGTGCTTAAATCTAACAACATAATTACAGAGGATATCAGAATGTGGAAGCCAGACTGCAGTTTCTCAAGTAAATTGTTATGTAAGGTGAGATTGAAGTTGATTGGTGACTACTTTTTTAGTATTTTAGAGAGAAAGGGAAAATTTGAAATTTGTCTATAATTATTAAGTATATTTGGGTCTAGGTGTAACCTTTTAAGTTTGATGACTGACACATTTAGTGCATCAGTTACTACGCCATGTAATAATGAGCTATTGATAATGCTAAGAATAGGTGCAGCAAGAATATCCATTGTGGTTTTACTAGTCCAGATGGCACTGGATCTAGGGAACTGGATCTAGGGAACAAGTTGTAGGTTTCATTTTACAAATTAAAGTTAAGACTTCCTGTTCTGTTACAGTAATACATTTCTAAAGTGTTGAATGCAAGGCGAGACAGGGTTTCCCAACCTAGTATTAGGTTTGCACTGTGATGCTGAGATGTAGGATCTTACTTTTTGAATTTTCTCATTGAAGAAGTTTATAAAGTCTGTATTGCTAATGTCTGTCGGTATTTTGCACTGTAGTTCTGAAATCCCATTTGTTAAATTAGCCACTGTTCTAAACAGTACACAAGGATTATTATCGTTGTTATATATTATTTTAAAATAGTAGTCTAAGACTTTAAAGAGAGCATTTTTATATTTTTTAACACTTTCTGTCCATGGAATTTGAATGACCTGCATCTTTGTTGTTCTACATCTATGCTCCTGTTTTCAACACTCTAATTTAAGAGTTTAGTTGCTCTCATTAAACCAGGGTGAATTTAATTTTGCTTTGAATCACTTTTGTTTGAAGGAGAGGAACTGCGTTCAAAGCCCCTCTCGAGGTCATATTATAATTTGATTTTGGCTGATCTAAATTGTTTCCCATGATTACTCTTCACTTACTCAAAATATCTATAAAATTTCAAGCAGAGCTGAATGTATTGGTAAGTGGTATAACCAAATCAAATGTAATTAAGTAGTGATCAGAAATAACTTCAATTTCAACTATGTGAGTTATAGTTAAATGTACGGTGTGGTTATGCTTATGCATTAGACCAACAGCAATCTGACAAAATCCTACTGAATTTATCAAATAAGTAAAATATTTGCTAAAAATGTCAGTTTCCACATCAATGTGTACTTAAAAATCTATAGCCAAATCAGATAAAAAGTTGCCAAAATCAGTCATGAACAATGAATATGGCCATGGTGGTCTATAGTCTAGCACTACAATTGTACTGGAATCTGTTTTAATATTTAAAATGAGTGCCTAAAAGGATGTGAATTCACCTAATTTTTTAGAAGTGGTTTGCATTTAGTCACAATGAATTATTCCAAGACTATCTCCTCTTCCAGCATCTCTAGATTTATGAAAGAACATATATCCATCTGGTGACACCTCAGCTATGGAAATGGTGTCAGATTTACTAAACCAGGTTTCAGAGAGAAGACACAAATCAGATTTTGTACTTAAAATATCATTTACCAAAGTAGCTGTACTTCCAAGAGAGCTAATGTTTAATAAGCAGCTTTTAAAAATGCATAGTTATTTCTGAACTGGTGATATATTCTTTGTTTAAATTTGAATTAAGTTACTATTACAGATGCCCCTGGTGCAGAATCTGGTTTTATCTCTTGGTCTAATTATAAACCTTACTTTATGGTTATCAAGTAATTTAAGGTTTTCATCAAGAGGGTTTTCATCAAGACTACATTTATAAGATGCCCTACAATAGGGAATATTAACAGGTGGGATAAACAACAGCCTGTTATTTAAGATCACAAGACTGCTGCCTGAATGGCACTCTGATCAGTCAGCTAGACAGTTTTGCTGTCATATTTTTGGATAAAACAAAAGATCCCTTCCAGTTAGGATGAAAATCATCCTCATCTTTGCAAAAGTCACCCCAATTGTTCACAAAGGCTTTGATTTTTTTTAAACACAGAATGTTATGAACAAAGCTGTGCCCAGTTGTCCAAAAGGACAGACTAGTATGACAGGTGGCATAATTTTTAAAAAGATGTTCCCCTTGAGTGTGTAATGTGAGGTTCACCTGTTTTATAAACTATTTGTTAAACACGCCTGTTGTGCATGGGTAATTTTGTAATGTTTTGCAGTATTTTTCTGTATAAGAACAACAACGCTTGCAAAATGTTTGGTTTCAAAAAGCTTTAAACTGTGACTATAATGACTGAACCATAGTTCCTGCCTTTCACATTGCATGAGACAGCCAAGAACTGTCACACATGAAAGTCTTACCAAAAAAAAAAAAAAACTACTTCGACAAACACAGGGCACATTTCAGCTAAACAATTGATAGAATATAAATAGTTCTACTTATCATCCAATATCTCTGGCATCATTTGCTTACATTTTTTTTTCAATTTTTAACATGCAGCATCATATATTAAATGAGTGCAGCAGAATTACAAAAATTGTAGTGTAGTTTGTTATTCAATATTTTGCAGTTTAGAGATAACATACTTACTAAGCATGGTTTGAGTTTTTATAATTTGCTTATTTACGCTGGTTCTGTACAGATTGTACTTTATTTGCAAAAATGTTTTTCTTTACTGAAGTCTTTACTGTCTCTAATTATAGTTTATAGTGCTAACTGCATTTATATACTTTGTATATATTAGAGATGATTTTGATTACTTGCTTGCCATAAGGTCACTGAACTCTCGGTAACCTGTTCTTCTATGTCCTTTTCTGTACCTACCTGCTAGTTTATGTGTAATTCTAATGTACATTTCATTCATTTGTACTAAAATGTAAGTAGTATGATATTTAAAAACTGTTACTAACACTCACCTATTCTGTTCATCTTCTTGGTACACATACAGTATGTGTCACTTACTGCCTAAGTTGTTTGCCTGCCTATGGAAAAGTCATCTATACTAATAAAAGGCAAAGCCCTCACTCACTCACTGACTCACTCACTGACTCACTCACTGACTCATCACTAATTCTCCAACTTCCCGTGTGGGTGGAAGGCTGAAATTTGGCAGGTTCATTCGTTACAGCTTCCTTACAAAAAGTTGGGCAGGTTTTATATCGAAATTCTACGCGTAATGGTCATAACTTGAAGCAGTTTTTCTCCATTTACTGTAATGGAGATGAGCTTCAACGCCGTGGGGGCGGAGTTTCGTGTGACATCATCACGCCTCCCACGTAATCACGCAGCACATAGAAAATCTGGAAGACCTCAAAAAAGCGCTGAAGAAAACATGCATTATATAATTGAGAAGGCAGCTTAAACAATAAGAAGCTGGCAGTGACATATACAACCATATTCATGAGTTCTGCTACTTGAAACAAAGCCCCATGTAAACCTACACTTTAAATTAAGTTCATAGACAGGCTGCCGCTGGCGTTTGTAATTTAGTGCCTGCCCATATAAGGCCGTCCGTCAGCGGCAATCCAATAACAAACTGCCACGGGTAAATATTCACGGGTGAAGGACTGTGCTTATGGAGAGGAAGATGAGATGGTCAGGGTTGGTGTTTGACACAAACTCAGCGAAACTGCGCGAGAAAGTTTTAAGTGCCAGGACTAAGGTAACATTAAATAAAGCTATGGACATAGCACGAGATGGCACCAGCACAGCTGGGAACCTTCGATGCAAGTACACCGAGTGGCTCACGTGAACTGACGCAGTGCACAGATAAAAGCAACAGTTCCAAAGAAGCTGAACAAAACCGAATTACACAATTGAAAAGGCAGCAAAAATATGAAGCGCCTGATAACCATATTCATAAATGCAGCTACTGTGGAAACAAAGCACACGGTGGAAAAAGTCAATGTCCCGCTAAAGGAAGACAGTGTAAAAAAAACCCGTGCATGCAGTGTGTCAGGTCTCAGATAAAGAAGAAGACGAGCTGTTTATTGACGCAGTAAACGAATCGATGAATGAAACCTGTCACCTTTACAACGATTGACAAACACGGAATGTAACTTGAACACAACACATCCTACAAATACGAACCTGATTGAAAGAAATAATGATAATCAAATCCTTGATGACAGCAACACTCAGTAACACTCACAAAACAAATACTGTATATTGACAGTCATGTTACGTTATTTTTAAAATGTTCCCTTTTCTTTTCTACCTTTTTAACACACTACTTCTCCTCGTGACGCTGCGTATATATATATATATATATATATATATCCCGCTCTACATACTTGAATAATGGATACTTTATTCGCCATCAATGATTGTTTTGGTAAAGCCATACTCAGTGTATTCATTAGATGAACGGTAAAAAAGTAAGAGCGAGGAGAGGATGACTCATTGAGGCATGCAGGCAGTAGTGCGCGTCAACTCTATCTGAATTGCGCTGATCACATTTGAAAAATATATCTTTTCAAGTTCTATTTAGTGCATATGTGTCAAACTCAAGGGCATCCACATCCGACCGTGTAATTATATCCGCCCTGAGATCATTTTATATACTGTATTATTGTTATTAAAGCCGGGTATATAGCGCTGGTAACACAATAAACTACAGATCCCATAATGCAGCTTCAGCTGCCTTGCCTACTTACCGCTTACTAGAGTTATTGCTGAGTTTGCCGCGCTTTGGTGACTTTGAAGAACAAAAAGTCCGTCTACATGTCTCGAACCTTGTGCATGTTTGGTAGCACATATCTGTGTGAAGCTCTTCTCAGTGATAAAGACTAACAAAACAGCACACAGGAGTCCTCACTGATGAGCACCTGCAATCCATCCTGAGAATCCCACAACACAGAACCTCACACCAAACAGAAACGAACTTGGCCAAAAAGATGCCAGGCGTCCAGCTCCAAAAATGACATATGAGCAAAGACAACTGAATGATTTGATTTTTATTGCACGAAGAGCGGGAGTCAACTCGTTTAACAAACAGCGATGACTGATCTAAATAGCTGTGTGTGTATATATGTAGATATGTATGTATATGTATATATATGTTTATATATGTGTGTGTGTATGTATGATATATATATATATATTTTATGTTTATGTGTGTGAAATATATATATATATATATATATATATGACAACAACACTCATCACTCACAACAGTGACAAAACAATTACATTGACAATCAGGTTACGTTATTTTCAAAATGTTTCCTTTTCTTTTCAATGCTTATTTAACACACTATTCTCGCTCGAAGCGCGGTATTTATAGTCACTGATAAAGGAGCACTGTAATCGCAGGTAGAAGGGTCCTTTCATCAGATTGGCTGGCCCAGCATTGACTCAGCTGTGGAATGGCCAGAAGAGGGAAGCAGTTTATTGGACTTGTCTCCAGGAGCCTCATGTATAAGGTGTACGTACAAAAATGTACGTACTTGCTTTCCGCCACATCGTGATGTTGAAAACTAAACTGGCATAAAGCACGCATTTCACGATAGTCAATCCCTGGCTTACGCAGGTTCTCCTGCCGGTTTTGCAAACTGGTGGCACCCACTTTCAAAGCAGTGCTATTGTTACAGTGTGGTTCCATTCTTTTAGATCCGCATCCCTGATGCGCTTTATTAAATACAATGAAATGAACGCATATTGTTTATTAGTTTAAGGCATCTGATTGTAATTAAACTGTTTAATACCATGGTCCACAGAATGGCCAAACTATTCCAAATACCATAGCTGCTTTAGCAGCTTGTTACTCACGCAACTCGAGTATTTAAACCAACGTTATCTGAGTGTGGAATCACAGCTACAGCAGCTGATCAGAAAGAGAATTATCGGTATACAGCATCAAGCACACGCTGCCTCAGCCATACACACAGTCTGTGTTAATTGCTCTAATACAGCAGATGCTTCAGAGCATTTCCTTAGGGACCTTGCGGTTCAGAAACAGTTTCATCCCAAGAACTTTAAATGCACTTAATCAATCCATCAAATGCTCCTTGTAGAACTGCTTGTACTTATAAGTACAATTACCTCACTGTAAACTTTGAGATAGTTGTAATATTGCACAACCTGAGGGCCACTTTATAAAGCTCATTTACATATGATGATGATATCATTTTTTAAAATAAAATGCAGCAATGTTTATTACATTATACAGATAAAATTTTATCATCATTTAAATAATCTATATTGTTGATAATTAAACATGACAGGACACGGTGTCACTGCACTAGCGATGAGCTGGTAGTTCTGGGATTGTTCCTGCCTTGCTCTGTACTCTTGCTGGGACTGTACAATGGAAGGATAGATGGATAGAATATTTAAACATGTACTATGAAGATATTTCAGTGTTCCTTAAAGGTTTTGAAGAATCGGCGTTCTAAGCTATAGTGGCTTCACATCTGTTACAGAGCTGATTGTGTGGCGATTGGTTACTTGAGAAAGAAAAGGGACAACAGGAATTGGGGGTTAGTATGTTTGAAAGAAACAAATACTGCTGCAATAAATTATTTCATTGAAGGTTGCTGCAGAAAGCATCTTGGGAGGCAGAAACAATCTCTGAAGGGCACCAATACAATACTTTAATTCCTGCCATCATGAAAATGATATGAAGTAGATATCTCCGTATTTAAACTATTCAGAGAGCTGTAATATAATGAATGTAATGGATTCTGTGTCCTATTGAGGAAGAGAAAGCCTGAGAAGCAATAAGTGATTCACACACAATGTGTAAATATGGGAAGGGCGGTCCTTGATTTGTGTGAACTGTTAACATTTGAATAGATATGTAATACCGCGAACTGACCTCTGTACTATTTTTCCTCTGCATGTCCTGGAGTAAAAGAACAGCACCATAGCAAATGGAGTGGGAAAACGGGGAAAAAGAAAAACGGAACGGCAGGGGATTACAACACAAGATGTTATGTGAATAATATGAATAAGTTGCATCCATGCCACAATATTTTCCTAAATTACCGTACAGGTCATAAAATGACTATTCCAAATATAATATATACATGTCTTTATCAATCCAGATCACAGAATATCCAGTTCCATTGCCTCAAAACACCATTCACATTCAAAACACCATTCACATTCAGTTATTCCCAGTTTCAGATGCATCATGATCGTGACTGAGAGAATAAAAGTGAAAAAGAAACGGTAACTTTACAAGTACTATAAATGTACAGCGGTTGTTACAGACTAAACTAAATGTATGTGTTTACTGTATAATATTAACAATAAGACTAGCTCACTACTGAAACAGTAAATATAGAGGCAGTCGATCAACCGAGGACTCTTGATTCTAAGTTAGCAAATCTTACCTGCACACCATGGAAGCTGATGTATAGTCCTTTGAAACCTTTTGAAAGTGTTTATTTGATCTTTGACTTAGGCTTCATACATTATATAGTTTATGCTTAATTTTGTTATTTATTACTGAAAATATGAAAAATGTTTCTAACAATGTGTTTACAAGATTATTGTCAAACGGAACACACATGAAGCTATGTGTTCCAAACAATTATTTACTATTATATACTATTACTATTATTTCCTTAAAACTCCAGCACTTTACTACCAGATAATCAATCAAGGCATAAGCTGGAGAACTTTGGCTGTGGGTTGGATAGCAGTGCTTGAAGTTTCTTTATCGAACATTTACAGGACAAAAGACACTGACTAAGCGTTGCTAACAGATTTAAGTAAGGCATCTACTAGTTTTTCATGAAGGTCTGGTAATTCTATGGTAAGTAAATAAACCATAGGTAAATAAGTAAATAACATTCTATCTGAGCTCTTATATACAAAGTACAGCACGGCAACTTCCACCTGAGCTATAGACTCTTCAGTACATGCGATCTCTCTACTTTATGTGTTTAGGATCTGGACCGTGCTATGTGCCCACATATTATATGTTACTTACATCTTTCTGAAGAAGGGGCCAGAGTTGCCTCAAAGCTTGCATATTGTAATCTTTTAGTTAGCCAATAATATTTTGCTTGACCTTTCACCATGTTACTACATAAAAGCAGATTGAATGTTATTTACCTTATGAATTTACTTACTTCCTACAGCATAAAGTCACAAGTAGGGTTGCTGAGCTAAGCATCTCATGTGAAAACAGCAGTGTCAGATGGGGTGAGGTAGAATCGCGACGCTTACTCAAGAGAATAAACAAAAAAACAAAACAAAGCTAACCTTTTATGAGTATCATATACATTATCCGTGAAGTTTCGATACAGTCAACAGTTGATACCGCTGCATACCCAAAGCGTCATAGAAAATGCATGTCAATGTCGCACCCTAACCCTAAATGTTGCACCTTTTCTGCAGTTATATTCTTGAACAGAAGCACTTGTTCTGTTATATTTGTACCTTTGTGAAAGTGTTTATTTGATATTTGGAAATCAGGCTTAACATCATACACTTCATGTCTACATTTTCTAATTATTACTAAAACATGAAAAGTTTTGTTTTAACGATGTGTTTACTGTACATAGATTGTTGTAGACACGGAACACACCACAGCGAAATGCATGTGTTCCAAAAACAATATAGTATTTATAAAAGGTGTAATTTTGCTTGACTTCTTACTCTATACAACTCCAAGCAACTGACACGCAGGTAAACAGACTTGAGCTGAGAAAAATGTGGCAGTGGGGATGTATAGTGTGGCGAAAACTCAGACCCCGGATTGCAGCAGTTTTATAAAAGGCTTTATTTTCAGAGTCACGGTGAGAAGATTTTCAGAAAAGCAGACAATCAAATATACATGACAGCCAGGGTCTCTTCTGAAACCCATTCTATCGGTGGGGTCCAGTTTTATACCCTAGAATGCGTGATTTAATATCATTATAAAATGCAACAGTCAACACATTTATTATACACAACCTTAGCCTTTAATGTCCCTTGTAAAACTTGATTTCTTGGCTCCTTTTGTTATGCAGTCGATGTAAGCTAAGGGAAAACGTGATAAGGTAGACTCATGTGTGGAATGCTCAGACCTTGAAGTCCTTTGCATAAACATTTTTCTGTTTGCTAAAACAAAGCATGCTGTTACTTGGTTTCGTAAAGCTTACTTCTCAGACATGAATTAGTACAAGGAACAAGAGAACATTCGTCTTCCACATTCCCCCTTTTTGCAAAACAAAAATATTTGATCAGGGAGAGTTGAGTAGGAAAGGGTAGAGGGATGGAGGAGTGAGCGGAGGAGTGGGTGGCTGTCGATCTGAAGCATTTTTTTTTGTGTAAAAGTAAGCCTTTGCCATAGAGGCAGTAAAACGGATACAATGTATCTTATCAAAGGAACAATACAGCAAGCTACAAGGGAGAACTATTAAAGCAAACTGTAAGAGAGATGAAAACTGATTTAAGCCATTGGCCCCAGGACCCAAAAGTGGACATAAACCATTTGTCCAAGGATTAGAAATGCCAGAATTAGTAGCTAGTTCATGTCAAATCAGCTAAAGCACGGGTGATTGATCCATCAGGAGCGTATTATTAGGGATATAGGTACAGCATGCACACAAACATAGCACAAACACCTCCTTTCTCTGCAAGAGCATATCTAAAGCCAATCGATTTTGCCAGGTCATGAGGGATGTTTTATCAAGTTGTTCATGGATACCTTCAACAGCTTCTAGTAAAATTTAAGAATCTCGTTGAATGTAATAGAGATATTGAATCATCTATATTTTTGTTTATAGTAACCAAGAAAAATAGACTCAAATTGGCAGCAACTTGATCCTTGCCTTGAACTTATCAGGGACCTCAATGAAGGACTTGAATGGAATCAAAATACACCCCAGGGCCATGTAGGAGAAACCGGAAGGGTCCAGAATGGGTTGACTGATGTCGGCCAAACATGGTCGACACATGGAAGGCAGTTAAAGGGAAAAGTCGGAAGGTATAACAAATTGTATTAAAGCAGAGTGCCAGTCCAGTCAGGTGGAAGGATGTCAACAATTTAGACTATGGCACATCCACAAATATCAGTATTCTGAGAATCAGAAAAATGATATAAGAAGCTAAAGAGGAAGAATTAATTGAAAAGTTTGGAAACAAAAGAGGATGGATATTACCAACATTTGTGCCAATAGAGGAAGTGAGGTTTTAAAAAACAGGTATAAACCTTCATCAGGCTGGAATATCGAGGGAGTCATGGGAAGAGTAGGGGACAAAGAAGGAAAGTGTAATGCAATTAGAGTCGATTGGAATAGAGGAAGAGATAAAAAGGGCAAGTAGGCAAGGAAGGCCAGTAGGATCAGATATGTGGAAAGAGGAAAGGGACATGGCCAAATGTGGCCTAGCTATAGCACATGCATAGCAATCAGATTGATTCACTTGTCTAGCCGAATATAATACCCATTGCTGCCAACAGTTCTGATCCCCATACCCAATTTCAATCGAAAAAGTGGAAGAAGAGGTGAAAATATTCAGACCTTGACAGGGGCGGTTTGGACCAGGGTAGGAGAGAGAGGTGTGTGTGTATGGGAGGTGTTAGTACAGGGTTCTCAACCTTAATTTGAAATCTCCCTAGAGGATCTATTCCAGATACACATGCCCCTAAAATATAGGTTCCTGAATCATGTGAAGAAGGGTTCTTCAGAGTAATGATCAAAGTGTTACAATGGTATTCGGCACATTCATGAGAGGCATGTCCTTTTATAATAGAAAAACGATATTTCAGTCCATACTTGGGCCTATAGGGTTGATAAACCCAGTCATCAGTACCAGTATTAGCCAAACCCAGTCCTACATGTCACAATTACTCCGAATCTAGAGGTTGTAACAGTTACACAATATATTTGTCAGACCAGTTCCACTGGATTTGTTGATCAGTCCCACAGTCAATAAGAACAGAAATCCACCTGAACTGATGTGGTGATTCCGGAAGGAAAAGTCAAGGTGACCAGAGCAGTCGACAAGGGGATGGAAAGACATAGTAGGACCACAATCAAGGGTGCCACTTTTGCAATGTGAGATGTGAATCCAAGCAGGCAGTCCTCAACTTTAACAGCGGTGGTGTCCACAGCAGAACTTGAACGGTCCTCTCCACCGAGGGTGATGCCAATGTTCCTTCGAGTATCTCTAGCCAGAATCCAGGTCCTAATGGAACCGGGAGTCCTGATGGAGGGACGCTCTCCAGGCCTGATTCACCTGCTCGGACTTCCTTCAGAGAGCTCGAGACCTGTAAGACTGGAAAGAAGATCATTGTCCACAGTATGCAGTGTAACATTACCTATGACCATGCCGATGGATGGGCGTCCGTCAGAATTTTGAATGGCTACAGCCCTAACTGCCATGTGTTCTTCCCTTTATCCCATCAAGGCCAGAGACAGAGCATCAGGCCAAGTTAAATTTGTTTGCTCACAGATTTTAGCCAATTTAGATTTCAAGGTACCATTGCATCGTTCCACAATACCTCCACTCTGAGGGGGGGTATTTGCAATAATGATGCACATTTATCTGGAGCCAGGTGGTTCAAATGTAGCCATTATCAGTTTGTAATTTCTGGGTGTATGCCCCATCTTGAATGATTGCCTTTATCAAAGCTTTGCACAGTTTTGGCATCTGCATGTTGAAGGGAAAGCTTCCACCCATCGGGAGAACACATCAACAATTACTAAACAGTATTGGTACCCCTTGATGTAGTTATTCAATGAAGTCCATTTGAAGGTGTTCGAATGGACCCATTGGGTTAGGTGTAACGGGACATACCTGGGTGCCCTTTCCTACATTAAACTTTTGACATAATGCACAGCACCTGCAGAACTGCTTTGCATATGTAGAGAAACCTACAGCTTCCCAAATGTTTTTCAACATCTTGAACCATGGTGTTCTTTTCCAGCATGGTCTAAGCCATGGGCATTTTTTCCATACCTGGGAAAGAAGCCTTGGGAGGAAAGGTTTGTTAGTTGCTAATGGTCCAGACTCCATCAGAGAGGGACCCTTCTTTGGACCATTTTTCTTTCTGTGTCTGTGCACACTCTGTAAAGAATCAGTGTCCTGGCATTTCTCTGTTGAATAAAGGGTTGTACACTGCCCGCTTAGCAAAATGTTCAGCTAATTCTTGTTTCTTTTTGACAGAATCCTGTTTTCTTGTGTGAGCTTGACATTTTAATGATCGCTAGCTTTTGATGGTTTTGTTATGGCCTCTAAGAGGACTTTAGTTTTTGATGCTGAATGGGCTTGCTGTACTGGTCTTGAATCCCCTGAGTTTCCATAATGCCCCATGATCATGGCAGACTCCAAAAGCATATCTAGAATCAGTATAGATAGTTGCCAATTTTCCTCTGACAAATGACAAGCTCAGGTGAGAGCTATCAACTCAGCTGCCGCGCACTAAACTTGAAGAAATTTGTGTTTCCTGTAGGTCTGGTCTAGGTTTTATAACCTTAGTTATTTCATCATGACAGTTGGTAGAAAAGTAGCTGGATTTAAGGTGGAGCACCTTTCTATGGTAACATTTGAAAACGTACAGAGTACATTTTGGTAGTGTATTACCCAGCAGTAGTGAGAGTGAGGTTTTAGCCTGTACTAAAATGGAGTGTACGACGTGAGGCACTTTTACCACTAGGGGGCTCATGAGCACTATATCTGTACTGGCTAGCACGGCCTCTGTTGTGGCTGCTACAGCTCTGAGACAGGTTGTAATTCCCGCAGCCACTGGATTCAATTTTTGTCTCGAAAAATAGGCTAAGCCTTTGTTTTTTCTCCATGGAATTGTGTAAGAACTGTATTCATGAACAGAGTGAATGGACGAGATAGTCAACAGTCCCAACGCATGCGCAAACAGTAGGGCACTTTTTTTTTTCTTAAAGTTACATAGAGCCTTCTCAGCTTGATCATTGCATGCCACCTGACCAGAAAGGGGGAGAGCAGGGGTGATCGCTAAAGTTTGCAAAAGCTGTGCTCTTGCAGTGAAGCTAAAATCCATTGCCGGCAGTATCCTAGAATGCCTAATACAGACACAACCTGTTGCTTTGTAACAGGTCTAGGAAGATTTTAAATGGTGTTTATACGATCGCTAGAGAGAGAAGCTCTTGTTTCACAAGAAATGTCATGACCTGAATATTTCACAGTTGTTTGAATGAACTGCAGTTTTGTTTGAGAAACTTATGGCCATTTGCTGCTTAAACTAATAATTTCTGAGTATCACGGCACAATCTTCTTTTGTGAGTACTACACATTATATAATTTACATACTGTATCAATACACTGTCTTTATCTAGCCTTTTAAATTTTGAGCAAGAGCTTATCCAATACACAAGGACTACAATATATTCCTGAGGCATAACGGTCCATGTCCAACGGCGTTTTGGAAAGTAAAGGCAAACCAGAATTGAGAGTCGGGGTGCAAAGGAATACAACAATAAGCGCTAGCAAGGTCAATAACAGAGAAATAACAGGCGGACGAGTGTATCGAGAAAGAATAGTGGAAGGATTAGTAACAATAGGTGCCCTAGGAAAACTAGAATTAACGTGAAGATCTTGAACAAAACGCCATGAACCGTTAAACTGGAAACGGGGAGTTGACTGGGAGTGTTAATTTGAATGATTGCTCCACGTTCACGGATCGGAATGTACAGCGGAGATGCCAGCCTCTGCTGCTGGAGACAGAGATACTGCAATGCGGTAAAGGATGATTTGGGTAATCACCAATGGCTCAGTGCTATCCTTCATAACTTTTTCACCACAGTGCATGAAGAGAAAGGCAGGGGAGAGGTGGTGAAAAAAAGCAGAAGGGAAGGTACACAATGCATGATATACTAAAATCATTTTGAAGCACAACTTAGTTATCAAATGATCGAGGTATCAAAATACCAGAACAACTGCAGCCAGTCCGTCCATCAAACATTGTTCCACCCAATCCCCACTCAACTCAGTGAACGTGCAAATGGCTAAAGAAAACATGGGGAACCGAACTCAAATAGAAAACTTTTGGGAATATGTGAGTGCACTGCAGCAGCTGTGTTTGCATGAGATAAAAATGGGGATATGAAGGGTCTCTGGGCATTACCTGAGAGGAAAGATTCTAACAAGGTGTGTCCACTCAGCAGGGAAGTACTGGGCAGTGGAGGGTGTTGGGACTTGTAAGGGGAAAAGACATGAAGGAAAAGAGTGTAGGGCTTTAAGGAGAATGGTGTGAGGAGATGTTCAGGGTCCAAGCTGCATAGGAGGGCTTAGTGTGGGGAGGGTTTTGGGGACGGGGAATTTGGGACTAGAATAGTAAAACCCTGGTTGGGTTAGAAAATAGAGAGGGAGGCTTAGTCATCGGACCCCTTTCCAACAGATTAACAGGGAAAGACTGATTTAAAAAAAAACCGGTGAAAAAGGGGAAAAACCACTGAAATAAAAGCTAAAACCCGAATCTGATCTTTGTCTTTTTTACTGAAACCTGGTTTTTAAGTAAATGTGCCTTTTCCCCCAGTAGAACCCCCCCAAGATGGATATTTCGTTCTTTCATAAGTCTGAGATTCGGGTTGAGGAGGGGAAAATTGGGAAAAAATTTCATTGTAAAAAATTTAAAAATCACCCTAAAAATTTAGGCAACTTTACACCCCCGGGGGTTTTCTTTTTTAAAATTTTAAAAAACAGATTCCAACACAATTATATTTTAAAAGGTCTACAAAACCACCGGGGTATTTTTTCATTTTCATGACGGGAAATTTAGAACCTTCTGTCTGATTTGGCTATAAATTAAAAAAATGAGTTCTGAGGGGGGATTTTAATGTCCCAATTGATGGGGAAACTGACATTTTTAGCAAATCCTTTTATTTTTTTTTAAATTCAGTAGGATTTTGTCAGATTGTAAAAGGGGGTCCAACTCAAAAACCCTTAACCATACATTGTTTTAAAATTTAAAACTTAAAAAGTTGAAATTCAAAATTTAAATATTACCCCATTAAATGTGTTTTTTCCCAATCTTTTTTAATTACGTTTGATTTAGTTCTGCCCATCCCAAATTTCATGAATTAAAAAAAGACAGTCCACATCTAGATTGTAATTCTGCTTAAAAAATTTATAGATCCCTTGAGTAAGTCGGTGTAATTGTGGAAAACCTTTTTAGATAAATTTAACATAAATGTAAACGGGGAAAAACAATTTGGGATCAGCTAATATCACATTATAATGTTGGCCTTGAGAGATCTCGGGACACAGTGGCCCCCCTAAAAAAAAAAAAGGATCAAAACACATAAAACTCTCCCGGGTTTTTAATAAAAACATAAAAATTTTAAATTGAGTGCCAAAACGGGAAAGCTAGATGGAGAACAACAAAGCTACATGTCTTTCAAATTGCATGGACAGGGGTGTAAATAAATATAAAAACCCCCTCTTTAAAGTTTCGCTCAGAAAAATATTCTACAATAAAAATAGCCAATAAAAACCTTAGGGAAATTTTTGGGGCAGTGGCTAAATTAACAAATGGGAATTCGGGACCCAAATTAAAAAAATCCCAAAAGATATTAGCAGTCCCGATTTTAAAGGAATTTCTTAAAGAAAAAATTTAAAAAAATATAAGATCCCAGATCTAAACTCACAGTACAAACCAAATACCCTTGGGCAGACCCTCCCTTTTTAATTGCATTAAACACTTTAATTTTTAAACCTGTAAACTCACCGGGAAGTCTTAATTTTAAATTACTAAAATGAACCCCCTCTTGCCCTGGACCCAACCAACAAAACTAGAAAAGTTCAATGGATGTTCTTGCAGCCCCCTATTCAAAACCTTTATCAATAGTTCTTTTACTCTTGGCCCCTTACCTGATGCACTAAAAGTGGGGGGTCATTAAACCTTTCCCTTAAAAAGTCAGACCTAGACCCACACATCCCAAAAACTATGGGGCCTATTTAAAATTTTTACCTTTTTCTTTTAAAATACTAAAAGAAATTAGTGTTCAGCTTCAGTCACCCCTTTTTACGCGTTAAATTTATTTGAAAATTCCAGTCTTTTTTTCCACTGGTCAAAAAGTAAAAAACGGGAATTAACCCGGGTTGAAAAATGACATTTTTGATATCCTCTGATGAAAAACTCCACTGAAATTTAAATGTTGTTGGACTTAAATTGCAGCATTTGACACCATTGACTTCGTTTTACTGCACAGGTTTAAAAAACGCATTTTGGGCAAGGCCCCCGTATTTTCCTTTGGTTCAGTTTTTTATTTATAAAAATGGGACCCCAGTATGTACAAAATTGCAGACAGTACCCATCATTATACACAAAAGTTAAATTAGGGTTTCCCGGGCCCCTTTTCTGGGACCTTTACTGTTTTCATTTTTACATGCTTCCATTTGGGATCTCCATTGGGGAAACAAAATTTTTTAATTTTCACCTTTTTCCCAAAATTGACCCCCTTAATTCTATTTTAAAAATAAGTTTCCCCCCCGGGTTGTCTTTAATTAGTTGTGTTAAATTAAAAGGGAAAATGGATGAATGAGAACTACTTGTCTTTAAATACAGAAAAAACAGAGATGTTTTTTTGGGGGGGTTTCAATCCCAAATATTTTGTGCCATTTAATTTTAAATTTGGAACCCCAAATTTTTTACTGAATAAAACCCAAATAATCAAAATTTTTATTTTTTGACTCTAGTTTTGTCTTTTAAAAAGCCCTTTAAAAAAGTCGCCCAAAACATGTTTTTCCATTTTTAAAAAAATTTTAAAGGAAATTAAGGCGCTTTCTAAATAAACAGGTTGGGGAAAAATTTTAAATTCATGCTTTTTTATCTCTAGTAGGTTGACTACCGCGCGGTGTTCACTGGCTGTTCAAACTGTTCTCTATACCCCTCCGGGTTAACCCAAAATCGCTGCAAAATTTTACAAGAACAAGAAAATTTGAACACAAAACCCCCAGTTCTTAAATCTTTCAAGGCTCCCAGTTAAGTTTAGGCAGATTTCAAAATCCCCCTTTTAAATATAAAAAGCAAAAAGGGCCAAAGGGTTAGGCCATTTTTTCTTTAACTTTTTCATGACTTACAAACCTGGCCACATTAAGGTCTCCCAAAAGCCGCCCCTTAGGATTCCGGATTAATAAAAAAAAACAGTGGGAGGTCGAGCTTTAGTTACAGGGCCCCCCAAACTGTGGAATGGTCTTTCCCGCTTCCATAAAAGATGCCCCCTTTAGTCTCAAACCTTTAAATCTCCGGCCCAAGACTCCCCTACTTCAGTTTGCATATCCTGAATTAAGGGTTTGATTAACCCCATACTTCATCTCTGTTGTTGGGCATTAGCACTATAACATAAAGTAAATGGAATAATTTAAGGAAAAAACCCCCACCTTTTTCTGTTTCTTTTCCCGGTACCCCCAAAAGGGCAATTTTTGCCCCCGGCCCCTCCGGGTTTTTTGCCCCCCTCCTGGTAAATCATCCCCCGATTGGGGGATCACCCCGGAATCATGGGAAAAAAGGGTCCCTTTCCCTCGGGAAACGTTTTTTTCATTTGGGATGGAAAATGGGGGGGCAACTAGATGGTGGGGTCTCCAAAGGGCTTAAAAAAAATCCCAAAACCCAATTATGTCATTTTCATCTACTGTTAAACCGTACTCAAAAATTTTTTATTTATTGTATTGGAATTTTTCCTTTTAACCCTTTTATTTTTATTGTATTGACCCCCACTTTTTACACCCACTGCACGCAAAACCCACCTGGAAAGGGGGTTTTCTTTTAACTGCCTTTCCGAGGTTTCTTCCATTTTTTCCCCAAAAGGTTTTTGGGAAAATTTTTCCTTTTCTTTTCAGAAGTCAAGGGGGGCTGGGGTTTTCAAAACAGGGCCTTTAAAACCCATTTTTCACTTCCCTTTTGATTTTTGGGGTATACAAAAAAAAAACCAATTTATTTTATTGTATTGTATTTTTAGACACCAAAAAACGGGTTGTCCCGAAACGGGAAGTACAGTCAAATTTTAATCCGGGGCAGACCCAAAAAAAGTTTCAATTTCCCTTTCACCCAAACAAAAATCAATGAAAAAGGGTCTGTTCCGCATGGCGAAAAAGAGCAAAAAGGGAACTGGGGAAAAGAGCGGGTTGGGGTCCCCTTTAAAGGGGAAAATCCTCAGGTTCCCGGGGGGGAAGGGGGGGGGAGGTTGTTGGGCAATTGCGGCAGAAGTTCCCCTCGTAACAGGAAGATGTAGATGTGGCACAGTAGGTGCTTGATCTAGGGGGGGAAGGGGGCTGAAACAATGAAGGGAAATTTAGATTGGGGAAATAAAAATCCCAAGACCTTTTTCCCAGCTTGGCCCCCGTTCTCAGAAATCCCCCGCCCCCTTCCCCCCCTCTCCCCCCCCTGGGGGCAACCCACCTGCATTAATTTAAATTTTTCCGATTCTTGGTCTAAGTGTCAAAAAACCCTTTTTTTTTAATCCTGGTTTAGCATGCTCCGCGTGGTTTTTTAAAACGTCATCAAAGGGGCCTTTTTCCCATAAATACAGGGCGTCTTTCTTTATTCTGGGTATCACTTTGAGTCCTGGGCAGAAAAAGGGGGAACTCCTGCCCGGGAGTTGTCTGGGCTGTCTAAGCCAGGGAAAGGGTTTTTCAACAAATCCTGAATTTCGGTGTGCCCCTTCATCTACCGTCCCATCTTTTTTTTTTGTTTGGCAACTGAAAAGGACAGTTGGTGCCCTTTTTTTATTTTGCAGCTATTTGCAGTTTTCCACCCGGGGGGTTTCCCCTTGGGCAAGGAAAAGGGGCCCCTTTATTATTTTTGTCCCCGAGGCAATGCCCCCTTCCCCCTTCCCTTTTTCTATTATCTTCCCCGGTTGACATTTCCCCAAAGGTTTAAATTTTTTCTGCGTGGGGCCTGGGTCCCCCTTGCCCCACTGGGTTTCTTTTGTTGTCTAGTTGCCCCTTTTTAATTCCACAAACTTCAACCCACAAATTATCTTAAGATCAGGGGACCCGGACACTAAGTCTTTCAGCTCTTGGGTTTTCGGAATTAAGGGGTATCCCTTCCCCGTAGTGGGGTTCCCATTTCCCGGGGGTTTGGGATGTTTGGGGTTTTGGAAAAACCCTCAAAAGGGGGCATGAAAAGTGGGTGCTAAAGGTTTGGGACCAAATGGGAAGGTTTCCAGGGGCTTATCTCTGAGGGGTTTTGGTTTTTAGCACGGAAGGGGAAAAGGAGGGGTTTTGTGGAAGGGTTTGAAAAGCCTCCCCCTAGGCCCCCCAACAAGTGGGGCCCGTCTCACTATCCGGATTTTAAGGAGGAGGGGGGCCCCTTTATATTGTTCATCAAAGAAATCATCAGTAATTTTTGGGGATTGGTAACCACAGGAGCTGTTGGGGAATTTATTGAATGGGCCTGGAAAAAACCGGGTTTTGGGGAAGGTTTTGGAAGAGGCGCTTGGGTATAAAAAAGGGTTTTTTTTTTCACTCCCTTTCCCCCCTTCCTTCAGACCCCTGTAAAAAAAATGGGGAACTCTTCTTTTCCTTTCATTCTTGGGGTTTAGCAACTTAAAGCTCATTCCGTTTCTGTGCCGCCCAACGCACGGTCTTTTAAAAACCCATTCCCATCTGTCATAAATATCCATCCGATGGGGCCTCCATTACAACAACCCTGTGTATTTCTGTACAGTGTTTTTTTAATGTCCTGTATTTATTCATATCCCGGGTCCTTGCACTACACCATTTCCTGCACTGTCCTTATTTTACTTTTTACAATGCCTTTTTTTTAAACTAACCCGTCTTTTTTTCAAGAGGGTTTTTGGGGCCTGCTTTTATTCCCCAAAAAGTTTCACCAAGGGGGCACTTTTTTTAATGGAAAAGAAATCGGCTTGGCCGCCCCCAAATAAATTTAAATCTTGGGTTTTTGGGAAAGGGGTTTTCCATTCCCCCCCGGAAAATTAAAAAGGGGTTCATTTAAGCCCCAAACGGTTTCTTTTTTGTAATGTTCATAGTGGAAAAAACTCTCCGCTGAATTATCCAAAATGTCAAAGGTGTGGTTACTTTTTTTGCCAGGGCAATGAAAATTAAAACCAAAAAGGGGGGTAGTTGTCCAAAATGTCAAGGGGGGCCTTTTTTTGGTAAGACCGTTAAAAATCCTGCATTGCCCAGAAGTCGAGTTGCCCTTCAAAATCTCTTTTTTATGGGGGTTTTTTTGGGGCGGGGGGGGAAAGCTGTTGCCGGTTGTGAACCTGTTACTGAAATTTCCAATCGCTTGTTAATGAAGTCCACATGGGGAGAAAATTTCTCTCACCTAATCTGTTCCTGCAGTTTTGGGAAGTTCACACCCCCTTCAAGATTTTTTTGAAAATGCCCAGCCTCTGGAAAAGCAACAGCTGTCACGTCAAACGAATTGTTTTGGCCCGAGTTTTAAATTGAGCTCATTAAGATTGTTTAATGTCACCCAAAAAAGGCAACCATTCCATCTTGTGCTTATTTTGCGGGGAAACATCAAAACGGTGTTGCTCTGACCTTGATCTGCTCTAAGAAAGCTGCTTTTTTTTCAACAGACCAGAAAACCCCAGTGCTTTTTATCAGCCCCCCCACATTGGGGCAGTAGCAGGTCATTAGCCTCCCTAAAACATCTGCCGGGAAATTTTCCCCCGGGCATGCTGAAGGGGGATCCCAAGGAAGTTGATGAGTTTCATCACTTTTTAATTTAGAAAATTTGTTCTGATAGATCCCAACAGAAACCTGATGATGAGACAGTGGTGCAAAAGATTAGGTTGTCCTCTTTCACCCCGGGGCCGCCCCCCCTTTTCCCACCATGGCGGGGGACCATCTGTGGTGACAGAAAAACCCCCCTTATATCTATCCCCTTTTAAAAGCCCCTTTTTTATTTATATTTTCTCTCCCTCTTTTTTGGTTTCAAGTGTTGTTACCCCCACAGGTCCTCACAGAGCTCCTTTTTACTTTGTAAAAAATCTCCCAAAAAGTGGGCATTGCGTACATCTGTGACTGAAAGGCCAAAAAAAGGCCCGGGTGCCCCTTTTGAATAGTGTGAAGTGTGCCGTACATCATCTGCTAATATTTTGACTTTTTGGTTGCTGTTTTAGGAATCGGATTTTTTTGATTTTTGAACCGCCCTTTTTTTTCCCTCAAATAATGTCTCGAACGGGGAAGCACCCCTTTACAACTGTCCCATCATAAAGTTTTATGTTGAAAAACCCACTTTTAAGGGGAAAATTTTTTTCACGGCCGGTTTTCAGTTCGGGTTTTTTGGGGCCCCGCCCGGGCTTGGGATAATTTCTCAAAAAAGTTTTTGTTTAAAAGGGCGCTTCACGTGCCGCTTTTAATTAATACGCTTTTTGAGCATATAAGGGACACCGATTTTGAACTGCTGTCGGAAGAATGAACATATATTTCCCTCCATTCATCTTTTAAAAAAACCCTTTCATCATTTCTTTCCGCCTTTTTAGCAAGCCTTTGTCCTTAACTTAACCTCTTCCCTCTCTCTGTTTTAAACTAACTTTTTTTGGTCAACTATGAAGCTATTGTCGTATTAACCCGGGTAGGGGGCCGCACAATAGCCCAAAAGGCCCCAAAAAAATGCTCCATGAAAATTATTTAATGTGTGAATTTACCAGACTGGTCATGGGTCCGACAGAACCACCCCATTTTGATCTAACCGAGGTCCAATTTTATTTCCTGATTCCCCAACTTATTTAAGAAACTTACATTCAGTGTGACATCAAAATATGTGCATCCTTAAATTTAAAGATATCTTTAAATTTAACTCAACACGTTAAAAAGTATACATCATAATATGTGGTGAAGGAACTATTACTTCAATTTATCATCATTATGTTAGAGAAAGTGGTAGATAAGGGTTTTCCTCTAGAAAACTTTTCATTACTGGGCAATTTTTTTGGGGGCGAGGATGTTTCTTTCTGGTCTGATTCTAAAAAAAACTGTGGGGCCCATAGTAGGGTCTCATCAAATGTTTCATCCTTATCAGAAGCAGGTCCAAATGTTATTACTGTCTCATCAACAGACTATCAGATGTTTGTCTCAGCAGTTAAAGCCCCTGACTCACCTGTCAATCAAAATACAGCAATTGGACTGGAGGCCCTACATTATCCCTCTCCACCACACTACCACTTTCAGCTCAATCTTAGATTCTAAGGAAGCTACATAAAATACACAATACCCATTTTCACTTTTTTCATATACACTTCCTATAGTCATATCCTCTGGTAATACATTTCTTTAAAGTTCCATAATTCAAATTTAAATTGGTTCTTTTCCTATTTTTATACCATTTGGAAAGAAGAGTTCTTTACCAAGCTTTAAAAGGCCGGATAGTCAAGATCTTTAGAAACAGAAAGTTTTCTATCCCTCCCCGCCACCTTCTGCACAGACATGTTTACCATTGTGTTCCATCCAGTCTCTATTATTCTAGTAGGCTTTGCTTTTGTTTCCTTTACTTTTCTTGCACAACCAGGAACACCATCATTACTAGAATCTTCAGTGACATGCAAAGAATTTTTCAATTTAATTTTACTTTGAGTTTTCAAGAAGAGCTGTTTCTTATCTTGTACTGCTCTGTTCTCTGTAACATTTCTGCAGTAATGCTTTAAGGCAACTCTGTCACCAAGAGCTGGTAGGTATTTTTCAAGCTGTCTTCCTCCATCAGCAGAACAGTTGAAGTCTCAATCTATATATGTAAACCAAAACCATAAAAAATATAGGATTTTAATTTGCTTTAACTGTTTTTTACAAATGTATTTGCATAAGTAATAGAGAAGAATAGAATTTAGTAATTTAACCAAACTGGAGCAGTTACCCTATTCTATGCCATTTGGTATGATGCTTTGTTATTATTTAAGGTACAGTTCTTATACTGTTAATCTTAATTTGAATTTGGCTGATGCATAACAACTACAGGTTTTAAATGCTGCCTTTAATGAATGTGTGTATGCAATACATGCATTCCCCATTTTCTGCATGTTATGTTTTCAGCTTCATTTCAAAGTTATGGTGATTTGACAAGTGAGCAGAAGTGTGATTTAAATTAAGAACTTAACACAGTATTGACATTAAAAAATCTGAACTGCAGTAAAAAACTGGAAGCTGTTACTATATGACAATTCTACTAGTATTTTCTGTGTGGTGATACTACTTTGTAACAGTGTGCAGTTACACTGTTAAAATGGTTTTGGATATTTTAAGACATTACAAGAAACAATGCCGAAAGTCACTCCATACCTTGTCATTTTTCATGTCCTTCATTATGCTTCTGGAACCCCATCAAAAGAAAGGTTTACATATCCATTTGAGTTGCCATTTCTTAAAATAAATACAAAACAATATTCCTTATACACTCAATACTGACATATCTAACATACATCTGAAAAGGGTGTTTTAAATTATATGGTTGGATGAAGGTGACAAAAATTACTACAATACTACATTTAGGAGAACAGCTCAGAATATTAATTAATTAGTTCTTAAGATAGTTCTGTTCTCAAGCAAACACAATATAGGGTGACTTAAAATTAACATTTCATCACAGATGGACCCTTTTTAAGGTATTGTTTTCAGCAGGTTCGAATTAAGGAAGATCGAAGAATAATTGTTGACACTTAAAAAATGGCCAATAATCAATAGTTTAAAGTAAAAGAAATTATCAATGACTATTGACAGTTAAAACCGCATATCCACCAATTATATTTTCAGGAAATTAAGGAGAAACTATCTGAAACTTTAGATACCAGTAACAATGATCCACGGAATCGTAGTCTACTACTGTTGAAAATCCTATCATTATTATGAAGCTACTTAATTATATATATTAAACAAATGCCATATGTGTATATATATATATGTGTGTATATATATCGTATGTGTATATATGTGGGTCTCGGCCGGACGTTAGGAGGACGAGAGGAGGGCTTTGTGCTCTCCACACCGCGAGGGGCGCCGTCCTGGTTCTGTTGGGACCACGGGTGGAGGCTGGAAGCCAGCCCTGTAGGGACCCGTGGTCACGCCAGGCGGCCCGGCTGCCGGGTTACCCTGTGTGTCCTTTGGCTGATGGAGCCCGCCGGGACGCCAGAAGACCGGAGGAGGCGTACCTCCTCCAGACTGAGTGGGGCGCCCGTCCTGTTAGGCAGGGCTCAGGTACAGGGCTTGGAAGCCCAGCCCTGAGGGACCCGTGGCCACCGCCAGATGGTGCCCCGGTGCCTACTATCCGGGACCTCGCACTTCCGCCACACCAGGAAGTGCGGGGAAGACTTTGTGGCTCGGAGAGCCGCCAGGAAAGCAGCCGCACTCACGCTGGGCGCTAAGGGAAGAGGCCGGGAAAAACCCTGGGGCATCTGGGGCATTATTTAGGGGCTTCCTCCAGAAGGGGTGTCGGAGGGGAAGAGCTGGAGAGAGGACGGATT
>NW_024378730.1:0-9522 GCF_016835505.1 Polypterus senegalus
CTGAATTGTGTTTGAATTTGTTTGCCTGCTATTTTTTGAACCTTCGTCCACATCTTTCATTTCCAGCTCCGGCATGGTTAAATCTCTAATTTCATCTCGTGGATGTAGTTCTTGATATTTTTTAGTTTATAATTTAAAATGAAATAAGAATCTGAAAATCTAACAACATCACATTAAAGTTTCATAAATTCTGAAAAGAATGATACCAAACATATATATGTAGGTTTTAAAATAACCCCGATTTAAAGCGTGACAAAAAGTGACATAAAAGTCACATAAAATTGTTGACAAATCGTGCACTATTAGGCTTTTAGGATTTTTATATAGAGTAGATTTATACAGTATATCACATCACATCTCACCTGTTGCAGTTTGTTCTCATCATCCGATTCAGAACTGGCAGTGTCATCTCCGCTACTCTCTGACAAGTCCAAGTCACTATTTTCTATGTCACTGAGCTCTTCCTCATTATCAAAGCCAGCAGAGTTTGTCCAATATCCAGAGTCATTTGGAAGTGAACTGTCATCTGCAGTATAAACCCAACCAGCTGATTAGTGGACAGATGGATGGATGGAAAGAAGACCTTACGCACTCTAAGATAGTGAAACAAACCAAAAAGGAATCCAGATGTTTTAAGCCTTTTTCCTGGACGCTACTGCAACCTTTAGACACACCATTATGTTTATTTAATAGATTAAGAGTGAAGAAAATGTTTACAAATTTTGTGCAGGCCTGTCAGTAACTCACTTTAAAATGATATTTATTCTTACATATTCTTACAAAATTCTGAACACTTGCCTGCTTTTCTTGTTTCCATTTCAAAGATCAATATTTAGGTGCATAACCTGGAAGCTACAATGTACAGATTTTGGGCAAGGTACTTAATTTTTAACTCTATTTCTAAGCAGTTCTGAAACGTTTCCAAAGATAGGAATAATTCCTGCACAATAGGGCTCCTTACAATGAAAATAATCCTTAATTACATCATTACATTACAAACGTTAAAACAATATTACTTAAGGAAGTGGAATAAGTAGGAGCTAAAATGAATGATATCACCTACCTTTTACTAAAACTGCTTAATCATGTCAGCCATGAGCGAATCATGGAAAAGGGATGTCCACGGCAGGGCACAATTACAGTCAACCCTACTGCTAATTCTGAGTGTCGTAATTAAACAAGCACAAACTTTAGGATGTGGTGTCAACCTCTGTGCTCAGAGGTAAAACCCGCACATGACATGGTGAGAATGAGCACACAACCCTTGCAGGTATATATATATATATATATATATATATATATATATATATATATATATATATATATATATATATATATATATACACTGTCACGCACGCTACTGAGTAGGAGGCCGATTGATTCGATAGCACCTGGAAACCATTCCCGCCAGGGAATGAGCGGGTATTAACTTTCTCCCTCTGCTTCCTCGTAAGAAAGACCTTCCTGCACCATAGGCCTGGATTGACGCAGGCGGTACTTCCGCCTTCCTCCACCATCTTGCCCTGACGTCATCCTTCCCATCCCCCCCTTTGCGGTCCTTCCCAGCTCCTCCACTTCCGGCTCCACCCCAATAAAATGGCCGCACGCCAGGAGTCGGCGTCGTATGAACTGTTTAGTTTGTGCTTTGACCTGTTTTCTTTTTCTTGGCAAAAGTTCTGTATAATATACGGGCCGAAACCCCAACCCTTATTGTGCTCCTCGGTCCTTTGACAAGTGGCGTAGCCGCAGGATAGAGAGATCCCGGAATGACGGAGGACAGGACCTCAACACGTGCTGCAAGCTAGAATGACCAGCTCAGGCGCTGCAGCTCAGCGCAAGCCGCCACCACCGGAGCTGGAGGCCACAAGGCCAGGTTAGTGGAAGCCCAACGGCGGACAGACCCCCAGGCAGCCGCCTCCTCCTTTAGTCCGGATGGGCCCTTCGGAGGACGCCGACGCTGCCTGGGCATGTTTGAGAGGACGGCCACCCGGAACGAGTGGCAGCGGTCCAGTGGCGTCCATCCTGGCGCATACTCTGAAGGACCAAGGCATGGCGCTTGTATGACCTCCCTGAGGAGGAGGCCGCTAATTACGACCTCCTCAAGCCCGAAATACTGGCCCGCTACGGCATTAGCCCGGCCAGCAGGCGCGAATGGGGAACTGGGTCTTTGACCCTGAAAGGCCTTCGCGCCCAGGCGCTCAAGTTCTGGGCAAGATGGGCCGCTGTCACGGCCAGAGGGACCCGACGGGCGGAAAGTGGTCGGCCGGGTGGCCTGTGAAGGCCTGGTCAATGCGATGCCCAGTTCCCCGCCAGCAGGTCCGGGACACGCCTACAAAACATGTCGGGCCTCCTCGACGCCCTGGAGGCCGCCAGTTGGCGGTCCTCCGACTTGGGGTCAGAAAAGCCTGCTCGCGGGAACCGCAGGGACGGGCGGCCACCGAAGCCCCTCGGCGCCAGCTAAGCGCCAGCCAGAGCCAGAGAGAGCCGGACCGCCGCGCTGTTTCAAGTGTGGCGAGACCGTCACCTGCTACCAAACTGCCCCCATCACATCGCCCGAGCCTATGGACTGCAGCTGGACGCGGCCGGAGAGGTATTGTACCCCGCCGCATCCCTTGGCGAGTCCAGATCACGGGAGTGGTGTTGCTAAATGGGCACGCTGCGTGGTGCTTTGTTTGATTCCGCAGCAACATTACCATTGTTCTCGCCGTTTGTCTTACCGCAACAGTGGTTAAAACAGCATTTGTTGGTCACTTGTGTGCATGGGGGACTAGGTCATACTCGCTCGCCACTGCTATGCGTCACCTGGAAGGGAACCAACCCAAAATGACGTCGCTGTGTTACCTGACCCCCTTCCCAGTGATTTTGGGACAAGACTGGTCTAAAAGAATCAGCGTAAGCCATTCGCCGCCTCCCGGGCCTCGGGATCTTGTTATGAGGGGAAAAGGCACCCTCCGCGGCCTCCACTGCACACAGGGCAGGCCCTATGGGCTGGTGTCTCAGGGACCTTTCCGGGCTCGGACCTTGACCCGAAGATTCCGCCGGAGAAGGGACTAGCCAGGGAACTCTTCCCGCCCAGGCCCCAAGACCCTCTCGCGCCTGGACCATCAATTCTCGGTCCACGCCGCCTCCTTTAAGAGGAGCAGTGGAATGACGACTCCCTGCGCTTTGCCCGAATGCGTCGTTCTGCCTAACAGCTCAACAGCGGACGGATCCACACCGCTGGAACCCTTCTTTGTCCTTGAGAATGATCTGTTGTACGAGTGGCTACCCATGAGGGCGAGGTGCTGAAGTTGTTGCAATCTCGCTGCACCTTCCGGGTGGAGATATGCGAGTTGGCACATGCTCACCTCCTAGGCCACCTCGGGCCGAAAAAACACTGGAGAGGATTAAGCCCGCTTACTGGCCTGGGATCAATAGAGGAGGTCCGCGGTTCTGTCAATCCTGTCCGGAGTGCCAGACCCGCTCAGATTCCTAGGAGGGACGCGTGCTCTCTAGTCCCTATTCCCCTCGTGGACATCCCCTTTGAAAGGATAGGGGTCGATTTGGTGGGGACCCCTGGAGCCCTCAACCCGTGGCCACAAGTATATCCTAGTCATGGTGGACTATGCCACCCGGTACTCCAGAGGCGGTTCCCCTGCGCCCGCTAATACCAAAAGCATCGCACGGAACTGGTTAATTTGTTTTCACGCTGGGCATACCCAAGGAGGTCCTCACGGACCAGGGTACGCCTTCACTTGGATACGTCAAGGAGGTAGCCAAATTACTGCAGATAAAGCACCTGAAAGCGCGGTCTATCACCCGCAAACTGACGGGTTGGTCGTAACGGTTTAATCAGACGCTTAAGCAGATGTCCCAAGGTAGTCAAGGCGACGGCAGGAACTGGGACCAGCTCCTCCCGCTGCTTTTGCTTACCGGGGGTACCCAGGCCTCTACAGGCTTCTCCCCATTTGAATTGCTATACGGGCGACAACCCCGGGAATCCTCACATCCTAAAGAAGGCTGGGAGGCGAGGCTCTTCCCCTCTAACATTTTGAGTACGTGAGCGCAACTCGCGCCGACGACTCCACAAAGATCAGGCCCTCCTAAAAGAGCACGGACTCGTGCGCAAGCAGCGAGGCCGGTGTACACCGCAACTCCGCCTCAGGGAGTTCCGCCTGGGGACCGAGTTATGGTGCTCGCCCGACCTCCCACCGAAGCTGCTCGCTCACTGGCAAGGGCCTTGCGGGTTAAGGAGAAGGACTGCCGACTATTTGGTGAAACAGCCCAATCGTCACCGAAAGTGAGAGGATCTATCATGTCAACCTGTTAAAGCCCTGAGAGATAGAGAGGAGCTCCCAGCTCCCATAGGTCACTCTCCTTTAGCGAGCACAACTGCCCCTTAACCTCGGCGAGCTGACCCCCAAGCAGCGCAGGAGTTAGCCCAAACACTCCAGCCATCCCCGAGGTAGTGAGCGAGTCAATTGGCCGGACGCTGATTGCCCACGTATATAGTCACGGATCCCGGTGTAATCGTCCGGAGAGGCCCTCAGACTCCGGAGGCAAAACGCAGAGGTCGAACTGAGGTGAAACGTATGTTGGACATGGACATAATTGAAGAGAGCCATAGTCCCTGGTCCAGCCCTATTGTCCTCGCTCCAAGCCAGACGGCTCCTGGAGGTTCTGTAACGACTTTAGACGCCTGAATCAGATCTCAAGTTCGATGCCTACCCCATGCCCGCATTGACGCACCTCCTTGAAGCGGCTGGGTACGGCTCGGGATCTGACTACCCTTGACATGACAAAAGGGGATTGGCAAATTCCTTTAACCGCATCCCCAAAGGAAAAAAAGGCCTTTAGCACCCTAGCGGCACTGGCAGTACAAGGTCCTCCCATTTGGCTGCACGGGCCCCGGCGACTTCCAACGCCTGGTAGACAGAGTGCTGAAGCCCCACCAGTCCTATAGTGCCGCTACCTGGATGACGCTGTCATCTATTCCGCACCTGGGAGGAGCATCATGCAGGTCGCAGCTGTCCTCCAACACTGGCTACCCGCCTCCGCATAAACCCCCGAAGTGTTTTTTGGATTAAAGGAGGCCAAATATTTAGGCTACCTCGTGGGACAAGGACAGGTGCGGCCACAGAGCTCCAAAGTTAAAGACATCTTAGAATGGCCCCGTCCGAATACCAAGAAACAGGTGCAGGCTTTCTTGGGGCTTGCGGGTTACTACCGCCGGTTTGTTCCCCGCTTTCTCCGAAAGAGCAGCACCCTTGACTGACCTGACAAAAAAGGGCGCTCCCCTATACGTGTGTGGACCGACAAGCAGAACACGCGTTCAGTGACCTAAAGAAGGCCCTAACGGCCGGCATTCCTGTGTTACGGCCTCGATTTTGGGCTCCCGCTTATTCTTCCAGACCGACGCTCGGACACAGGCCTGGGCGCCGTGCTGAGCCAAAGCGCTCGATGGTGTCGAGCACCCTGTGATGTACCTTAGCCGGAAACTGATGGACCGGGAGACCCGGTACGCGGCAGAGGAGAGGGAGGACTTGGACATTAAGTGGCAGTGACCCACCTCGTACTACCTGCTGGGTCGCAATTCGCTTCTGGTGACTGATCACGCTGCACTTCAGTGGATGTCCCTACACAAGAGTCGAATCCATGGGTCACCAGGTGGTTCCTGGACTTACAGCCGTAGTAAGTTCACTGTCACTTATCGGCGGGCACCCTTCAGGCCAATGCCGATGCCCTCTCTCGATTCAATCGCACCTCTCGTTGAGTCCACCGACCTGACGGTCCTGGGCTAGGGATCGTGGTCAGCACGCTCGCAGTAGGCAGCGGATTGATTCGAAGCACCTGAACCATTCCGCCAGGGAATGGCGGATTAACTTTCTCCTCTGCTTCCTCGTAGAAAGAAAGACCTTCCTGCACCATAGGCCTGGATTGACCGAAGTGGTGCCTTCACCTTCCTCCGCCATCTTGCCCTGACGCATCCTTCCCATCCTCCCCTTGCGGTCCTTCCCAGCTGTCCTCCACTTCCGCTCCACCCAATAAAATGGCGCTGACGCCAGGAGTCGAGCGCGCGCTATGAACTGTTTAGTTTGTGCTTTGACCTGTTTTTCTTTTTCTTGGCAAAAGTTCTGTACAATATACGGGGCCGGAAACCCCAACCCTTATTGCTGTCTCCTCGGTCCTTTGACAACACATACACACCTATATATACTGTATATATATCAGCAAATATTGTGTGCTCATTCTCACCATGTCTCACCATATATACTGTTTTTCTGGCACCAGCTGCCAGTGCTGCTAGCCATTTGACTAAATTGTCTTTAATATGCTGACTGTAACACTTTCTGCCACGCTGTTTTGCTACAGCACAAACAATACACAGATTTGTCCTACAACCATTTCAAAATGTTATTTATCCTTCCCTGCCCTTCAGCATTTGGACTGATGTTTGGCCTGGTGTTTGTGGTTCAAATCCTGCTCCTGGCACTGGGTGACCATGAGCACTTCATCTGCCTGTACTCCAATTGGCAAAGAACAAAGGTAATGTATCAAGCTGTCTGGAAGATATTGAAATCTGCCATAAAGTGGTGGCTCAGAGGCTAGGGATCTGCACTGGCAGTCGGAAGGTTGCTGGTTTGAATCCTGTAAATTGCAAAAGGGAGTCTGCTCTGTTGGGCCCTTGAGCAAGGCCCTTAACTTGCAATTGCTGAGCTCTTTGAGTAGTTAGAGTAGTTGAGTAGTTAGAAAACGCGCTATATAAATGCAATGATTTACAGTATTTATAAAATATCAGCCTTATATGTAATGTCTACTAAACACGAGGGGCAGGTGTTGCTTTATGTTTGCCCAGTAACTAAATTATTTTTTATTTCGGGTTCAGAAATAATTATAAAATGTTGTCTATATAAAATATATATATATATATATATATATATATATATATATATATATATATATATATATATATATATATATAAATAAATATATATATATATATGATATATAAAATAAAATATAAAATATAGACAGCACAATCTAAAGATCCTGTACATGTTTATTGCTTAATACGTGCATTTTAACAATACACAATTGTGGTCTATCGGTGACATGATTGACGAGTCAGCTGTCAGTCATTTAGCCGAAAAATTTACGGTATTTTTTTTTAACAGAGGAAAGGAGATAGGAAAAAGTGACTTTAGGGAATTCCCCAGCCTTCTAATAAGATGTGTTTTGTGTGTGTTACAGATGTGCTGAAAAGGATTTAAGGGTGTGCCTGATATTCTGAGCCAGTTTCAACCACCGGAGGTTTCAAGTTAGCTAATAAGAGCGACACTTCTTCAGTCACACTTCGAATGCTGTATGTGCAGGCATGAACGGAGGATGGTTGGAGGCAGATTGTGGTGTTATTGACAAATTCCATATTCGTTTTATTATCTTAGTAATACATCTCCCTAAGTAGGGGCCTGAATTGCCTCGAAAGCTTGCATATTGTAATCTTCTGTTAGCCAATAAAAGGTGTCTTTGCTTAACTCTCACCTCATATTATTTTAGTTTAAACTATGTCGCTCATGTATTAGGATACATTAAACTAAGTAATTAAATGTGGAGTGACAGTCTGACAGAACAGCTATCGTCATATTCGTTAACGCCTGTCCAATCTGTCCATTGCATATACAGGTGTAACAACCGGTAAACTGGCGCCCATCCCGGACCGGCGGCCAGACTATCACAAGGCGCACCGACGCCCCCACCTACGCCCCACTTTTTCTGACAGACATATCCTGCCGATGTGACCCCACTGAAATACAGCTGTGAATTAAAGGACTGAACTCAACGAACAAAACGACGTATCGCATCCGAGTATTTGAAAGGAAAGCAAAAGTTTCTCTCAGGCCAAAGAAGACGAAAAGAACAGTCCCTGAAGTGTCAGCCCTTTATAAACACAATTTGACAATCATATATACTGAGAGATCGCAGCCACGGCAACACTGTCGTACCCACGAATACACTTTAAAATTAATCATTAAAATACGGAGACCGGCTTACCCGAGTCGTAACAGCTAGCCGCCATCGTTCACAACACTGTAGGGTACTCCAAAGAGCTTACTGTGCGCTTTCGCTTTCATTTCAAGAGAAATTACAATTTTTGCTTCACTGTATGTGTGTTTGACGGCAGCAGCAGCTGCATTTGTAACCGCCCCAAAGCTCAACCCACTCACCGTACAGGCGGGCCTGACTTGAACTGTAGCCAAGTACAATTCCCGATCACGTTTTAAGGTGATGGATGACTTTTAGAATCACTTATTTTGTGTCATTCCTAACCAAGTGCCATCAGTTCTGGTCCAAAATGTGTTTATGCCCAGGAATTTCTTAACCCCAGTGTTCATATTAAAGAGTGTTATTTCACTAAGTTAAGTGATAAACAGTATAAGGTAGAATATTGTAGATGCCACGTGCGCCCGGCCAGAAGAGGGTGTTTCTTACCTGGACTGGAGATTCTTTAGGCAGATAAGCATCCTGGCCATGGAGAGGATCAGACCAGGAAGGAAGGACCAAAGGAGGAAGAAAAAGACATTGCTGAAGGCTTTTAATTTTTTGCTTCACTGTATGCTGTGTTTGACGCAGCAGCAGCTGCATTTGTAACAACAACAACATTTATTTATATAGCACATTTTCATACAAACAGTAGCTCAAAGTGCTTTACATAATAAAGATTAGAAAATAAAAGACACAATAAGAAAACAAAATAAGTCAACATTAATTAACATCGAATAAAAGTAAGGTTCAATGGCCAGGGGGACAGAAACAAAACTCCAGGACGGCTGGAGAAAAATAAAATCTGTAGAGATTCCAGACCATGAGACCGCCCAGTCCCTCTGGGCATTCTACCTAACATAAATGAAACAGTCCTCTTTGGATTTAGGGTTCTCACGGAAGGGCTTGATGAAGATGGTCACGTAGAATTCTGCCTTTAATCCATTCTTCATTGTTGGAGCATCATGAAGCTTGGTAGGTGGTGGTGGCGCAGGCCACCACCACAAAGAAACCGGAAAAAGAAACAGAAAAGAGAGTAGGGGTCAGTCAGATTTTAGAGCCACCATGAATAGTTATTATGAGGAAATTGAACATATAGAGTATCAGGATTAAGTTAAATTAAGTTAAATTGAAGTTATAAAAGGCCATGTTAAAGTAATGTGTTTTCAGCAGTGTTTTAAAGTGTCTACTGTATTTGCCTGGCTAATTCCTATTGGCAGGTTATTCCAGATTTTAGGTGCATAGCAGCAGAAGGCACGCTCACCACTTCTTTTTAAGTTTTGTTCTTGGAATTCTAAGGAGACACTCATTTGAGGATCTGAGGTTACGATTTGGAATGTAACCACCCCAAAGCTCAACTCACTACGCAGGCTGGCCTGACTTGAACTGAGCAAGTACAATTCCCGACGCTTTGGTGATGGATGACTTTAGAAGTCACTTTTTGGGTCATTCCAACCATGCCATCAGTTCTGGTCCAAAATTTTAAAAATTTCAAACCCCCGG
>NW_024378731.1:0-21025 GCF_016835505.1 Polypterus senegalus
TTTCCAAAATTTGAGACCCAGTATTAACAAAAGGCCCCAATCACACTTGGCCATTGATGGATGTCTTATATTGGTTTTTTGTCTTTTTTTTTTCTAATGTACATGTTCCATATGATAAGAATAAAAAGGCAAAACTGTAAATTTTAATTCTTACAAGGATTTTAAACCACTGTTTTAATGGATGCAGGTTATTACTGTGTTTGCAGGGTTCATTTATTGAATTCTGTTTGATACAGGAAAAATACGTTGTTTTTAGGAACTGAATTTACCGGATTAGGGGATGTAGAGAAGTGAATCAGTATTACTGTGATCAATACTGTTATGTTAATATTTATATTCTCTATGCATGTTTTTTGCATATTTATATTTTTATGTACATTTTCAAGCGTTTATGGCTCTGCAGGCCCCCAAAGAATCAATGTTTTTTCTAGATTTTTTTCTCATGCTGTGGAAACAGAAAATGGTAAAAGCTTATTTTTTCCAGCTAATTTCCCCTATATAAATGAATTTTTAGCTGTATATTTTAGAAGATTTTTTAAATTTTATAGAGCACTTTTTCGGGGACGGGGGGGTTTTAAAATACTGTGTTTTTTTTTTTTTTGAATTCTATAGCTATAGGTTGTCTTACCTGTGGAGCGAAGGGTTTTTTGAAAATTTTATTTATTATACAGTTTTCTTTTAGATACTTCACCATGACACAGCAGGATTTAAACAGTTTCAGATATGGGAATCTATACAAAACAAGTAAGTATTAAAAAAATACCAGATTGTTTATATTTCATTATTGTGGCTTTATTTAAAGAAAAAAAAAGCTTTTTTACAGTAAAAAGCACATGCTTTTAAAATTACTGCATCATAAAGCCATCACAAATAATATGATGTGTTAAAAATACCCCTTTTCAGTGTTTGCGGGGCGGGATTTTAAGACTGAATTTAAAATGTTGGGGAAAAAAAATCCCCAAATATTATTATTTTCCCTTTTTTATTTCAAAAAGGAGCAGAATACTTTAATGATTACTTATAGCATTGTTACTTTTTTTCCCTTAGTAAACAAGAAATTTTGCCTTTTGACAGGCAATGATTAAAGTTGAAATTTTGGAACATAAATACATATGTATGTTTACATTTATTTAAAAAAATATATATATATATGTGATTTTGGCCCCTTTTTATCCTAAAACCCCCCCCCCAAAAGGGGGACCCTCCTGCAGCATGGAGGGTTCAAAGCCACAGGGCATCATGGAAGTATGTCTTAATCCATGGAAAAGGGAAAAACGGCTTCCGGTGAAAAGTTTTTTATCTGCCCCGGGGAAGTGATTGGGATCACATGTCGGGTGTTTGGGAAAAACATTTCCCGGTCAGGGACTAAAAGGACACTGGGAACAGACGACGGCTGGCTGGGGGGAAAGGGGTGGCAACACATCGGGGAGTGGTGGGGGCTTATTATTGTGATTATTGGTTTTTTATGAGATAGTGGAGGGGGGGTGCTTTGTGCACGTACATTTTTAAAAAGTAAATTTTTGGGATTTTTACCTCATGTCTGATGTCTTGGTAAAAGGGTTTCAAGGGAGAGATAGCACCCCTATCTGTCACAATATTAATAAGTTGATTCATATAAAAGTATATATTAAGTGCTTTTTATTAGTGGTTCATATTTTTAAATTTTAAAAAATTATATTTACAAAATAGGCTGAATTTCCCCTGATGAACAAGAACTAAACACTAAGGATCCCCCCCCTTTCCGAAGTTACCCCCCAGCCTATCAGTGATAGGTAAAAACCCCCAAATAAAAGACCATATAAATAAACATTTTTCTTATCTTTTAACCCTTTAAAAATTTCCCTACCCCCCTTTGTGGATATGGGATGTTGAGCAAGGATATGAGTAAATAAAAAAAACATCATAAAAAAAGTAATAATATGAAATATACACTGCTACAAAAATTAAAGGAACACTTTTTTTTGGGCCGGGCATGAAATCAATTAAACCTGTCTGATAATTTTCTGGTTGGTTAAGCAGCTGAGGTCATTGTTAATCACTTTCAGCTGTATTGGTGTTCATGGAAACACGGTGCACTAAAGTAAAAAGAAAACCCTCAAAACAAAACTGGTTTTACATGTGGGGGCATTTAAAAGTTTCTCCTCTTTTTTTTGGCTGGTTTTCCACGGGGCAGTTTTGGCGGAGTAATTTTACTGGCAGAAGGGGTGATTCCCAACCCCGAAGTTGCACAGGTTGTCCAACTTCTCCAGAATGGCACATCCCACCCCGGGCAGAAAGAGGTTTAATTTTCTCCCAGCAAAATCCAGAACAGGGGGGAGATTTCAGGAGACGGGCTGTTTTCCGGAGAGCTGGACGGGGCGAGAAGGTCCCAACCCATCAGCAGGACCATACCTGCCCTTTCAAGGGAACAGGCTGACACTCCCGGCCCTCAGAAACCCCCAGGGGGGCCACTGGTGTGAATGTCTCTCCCCAAAACAATCAGAAAACAGACATGAAGATGGCCTGAGGGCCCGACATCCTGTAGGGGGCCCCCGGCTCATCCCAGCCCGGGGGAGCTCACTGGCAGCTAAAGAACACCAGAATTGGCAAGCCCGGGGCCACTGCTCTGTATTTTTTTACAGAAGAGCAGGTTCACCCTGAGCTTGGGCGGAAAGAGTCGGGAAAAGACAAGGAGAACGATATGCCCTGAAACGCCATTCAACATGACAGGTTTGGTGGTGGGTCAGTTATGGTCTGGGGGGGATATCCATGGGGGACGAAGACATTTTTGCCTGGGAAATGGTGTCTGACCCCATAAGGATGAGATGAAATCCTTAAACCCAAGTCAGACCCCCGTTTGGTGCAGTAGGTCCTGGTTTCCCCCTTGCCCCAATGCCCGCCCATGTGGAAAGAGTATGCGGGGCAGTACCGGGAGGATAAAGGGTGAAACAATTGAATGGCCTTCACATCCCCTGACTTAAACCCAAAGAACATCGGGGACTTATGTTTTCGTCCATTAGGGCCAGGTGCCCTCGACTGTACAACACTGGGATCCCCCTCATACAGATCTGGGGGGAAAATGCCACGCACCATCCCGCTCATTGGGGAGCATCCCCCGCGTTGTCAAAGATCATAAACCGGGGCCACAAAGATACTGAAAAGCTTTTTTGAGTAGCAGAAAAAGTTTTTGAAGAAATGGACTGGGCCCCCCACTCTTTTTTCCCTTGTTTTTTGGGTGTCTACACAATTGACCCCTCTGTAGGCGAAAAAATTTATTTCCATTAAAAAGACGGCACCCTTTTTGTTCCCAAGACATTCCGTCGTTTTTGTATAGATACCCAAGTCATATTGAGATCGATGTATCAAATGTTTTTTTAAAGTGTTCCTTTAATTTTTTTGGAGCAGTATATATGTTGTGTGTTGTGGCGGGGGCCCAAAGGGTATATATATATATATATATATATATATATATATATATATATTTTTGTCACCATTTGCATGGAAAGCTGAAGGGCTTAGAAAATACTTTTATACATTCCCCAGGGGGGGGGGCACTGCCCTTTTCTGAGTTCTCTCGGTTTTCCCGGGGAAATCCCCCAGGGCCGCCTTTTCCAGGAAGGACACATCATTTGGGGTTTGCCCCCAAAAAGAGGTCACCCCCGGCCCCCAAAGGGATGATGCCCCTTAGTCCGCCCGGGGCAATACCCGCCTCGGTTAAAGTTTCACTGCCTTTGTTTTGGCAGGCAGTTCTGTTTGGACTCTGTTGTGTAAAAACTGTTTAACAATGCCTAAAAAGACTTTTGCACCCGGAAACCGGGTTAGGGGGTGGTCCCCCAAACCTTTCCCCCCTTGGTCTCCTCTTTTTACATAACGGTGGGGATTGTCCCGAAAACCCCCGGACCCAATTTTCTGGAACCGGGTGGGTGAGTCCCGGGGCCCAAAGTTTCAGGGCGGGGACCCGGGGGGTCAGGAAGGACCGGACTCCTCCATGAGCAAAACCCCGGGTGCCAAATCTGGGGAGGGGGGGGCCCCACAGGGGGGCTGGCTTCGGGGGGAACACACTAAAAGTGGCTCAGTAGCCCCCTTTGGGGGAAAGCCAAAGGCCCATGGGGACCAAGGTCCCTTTTCAGGGTTTTCCCCCCAGGCTGGCAGGGGGAAATAATAAACTGGGAGTTTAACCCAAACAAAGGGCTGTCAGAGCAGGCTATGGCTCTTTTGGCGGTGGGTGATTTAGGGCCATTCAGTTGCCCCCCTACAGATGTGCAGAATGGCCTGTTTTTGCTGCTAAAAGCAAGGGATTTTGCCCACCCGGGGCCTTGGGGACCCATTCTATGGAGACTGCTACAAAACCTTACAAACCCAGGCCGGCTGTGAAACCTGGGGGGGCAGAACAGGGGCCTGTGGACTCCCGAGCTATGTCCTATAAACCGCCCCCTTTCCCCCCAATCCCGAGCCTGCGGTTGCCGGGCCGCCCGGGTTTTTTCCGAATTGTCGGGGAAAAAGGCGGACCCGTAGGGGAAATGGGGGTTGTTTTTGGGCCCCTTTGCAATCCCCCGGCGGATAAACATGAAAAGGGCAAAAAAAGCGCTGTTGATTCCGGTAGGGGGCTTGTTGCTTCCCGTTTTTTTTACCCAGGGTTAAAAAAAAGACCAGTCTTGTATACAGGAGATATCCGACAAAACGCCCGGTGTTTCGATGTCTCGGAGGAACCCACAGCACCCCTGGCGGTGCATCCGGGCCTCCGTTCCTAATCCCGGGAGACTTTTGATAGTAAGGGGTTTAAAAAATTTAAAACTTTTGGCCTCGTTTTTGAGCAACATTCATTCCCAAATTGCTTCCACACCGTAATCGCCGCGGGGGGGGCGGTAGGCCAAGAAAAGGGGGGGAAAACCCCGGGCCCCGCGGCTACAGCCCTCCCGCCCCCCGCGAGGGGAATCCCCCTTGAGGTCAGACCGACCCCCTCTGGTGTTTTAGTTTAGAGCAAACGGGGTTCTTTCAAAAGAAAAAAGGGAAGCGACCTCTGAAACAATAAAGAATGCAGGGCCCTTTCGGCCCAAGCGCAATTTCCCAAACCAAGGTTTTTCATTGATAAGTTTGTTTTATGGTGCGAACATGAGGGGGAAAGGGCCGAAGTTGTTGCTAATCCCCGGACCACGGGGGGCGGTTTGCGAGTTAGCACCTCCCCCCCTTCTTGGGGGCCATCTCCCCCCAAAACATTGGGAATTAAGCCCCTTTTTTTTGGCCGGGTTTAAAAAGGTTCGCCGCTTTTGCATTTCCGTCCGGGAAAGTCAACTGGGAAATTCCCAGAGGGGCCGGGGTTCCCCTGGTTCCCCCCTTCCCCATTAGCTCCTTTTATAGGGTTGGGGGGAAAAGTAGGACCCCTAGAACCCCCAGCCCCAGGATATAAATATATACTGTCTATTTTCTCCCCACCCCCGAAGCTTGAAGGGGCCGGGGTACCACAAAAATATTGCCGAACCTAGAATCTTTTCGCAGGCATTCCTAAAAAGTCCCGAGGGGCCCCAAAGGAAGCCCTTTTCCTCGGAACGTTTTAGAGACTGCCTTACTGAAAATAAAGATTTAAAAAACCCCGGGGTATCATCCTCAAACCGAGGCCAGTGGGGGGATTTAATCAAACTCTCAAGCAAATGCTGAAGGTTAAAGGGGGAGGGTTGGGGCCAACTCCCCCCCCTTTTTCCCTTTTATCGAAATTCCCCCGCACCGGGTTCTTTCCCTTTGAACATTGAGGGAAAACAAACCCCCGGGGGTTTTTGGATATTTTAAAAAGGGGCTGGGAAGGGGGTCAGCCTCCACTAAAATTTTTGGAAAAATCCCCAGGATAGATTTGATGCAATAAGACCATTCTAAAAGTCATAAGAGGGGGCAATCAGCAAGGCCCCTTTTTGACCGGTAAACTCTCCGGGAGTTCCAACCAGGGGGTCGGGTTTCATGGTTTTCCAACTTTACTTAAACTGTGCTTTGGCTAGGCCCCCTTAAATTGGAAAGGAAGGGATTGGTTTACAGGGAACAGCCCAATCACACCATGGCGGTATATCGTAAACCTGTGGGCCGTGGAAGGGAGGGGGCCCCACCTCCTCCGACAGCCCTGCTCTCTTCGCTGAAGTAAGTTCCCCATTGGGAGCGCATCCCGGGAGAAACAAGGCTCGGGAGCTATCCGCTTTCCCCAGGTGGTGGGTGAAAAACCCCGGGCGGGCCTCTCTGATTGGCACGAATATTGCTGACCGGGGGGATCGCCGTGAGCCCAAAACCCACAGACTCCCCGGGGGCAAAGAAAGGGAAATGGGGAAAAAAGCTTAAGTCCCCGGGTTCGGGAAAAAGCCCCTCCGCCCCGGGGTTGCTGTTTCCCGGGAGTTGAGGTTTTGCAATGACTGCGGAACCCAAATTTTAGATTTGATGTTAAACCCCCCCTCGCGGGATGCCCCCCGAGCGGGACCAGCCAAACTTGACTACACTTGAGGGGCAAAGGGGGACTGGCAGGTTCCTTTAACGGGTCCCAAGGGAAAAACCCCCCTTGGACCCTAGCGGAACTGGCGATCGGGTCCTTTCCCTTCGGACAGGGCCTGCACTTTTTACCCCCGGGGGAAAGTCTCCCCCCCATAACTGTCGTGCTGTATCTGGATGCGGATCTATTCCACACCTGGGAAAGGGAAAACATACAGCAGGTCCCCGCAGTATTTCGGACACTGGGAGGGGGCCCCAAACAACCCCCAAAAAATGTTTTTTGGGTTGGGGGAAACCAAATATTTGGGCTACCTAGTGGGCGGGGACTGGGGGGGCCACAGTGTTCCCGTTTAAAAAATGGCCTGGGGCCCCCCCAGAAACCAAAACCGTCCCAAACCTTTTCTCGGTTTGGCCCTTCCCGCCCGGTTTTTGCCTCCCCGGGGAGCGGGTTTGACCGAGACAAAGAAAAGAGCTCCTAAAAGGTGGTATGGTTGATAAAGGGGCTGATCGGACCAAAAGGGGCCCGGCACCTATCTTGATCTCCCCTAACTTTTTTCCCTTTATCCTTCCAGGCGGGCCCCGGACAAGGTTGGGGGCCGTGTTGAGCCAAAGCCGCGGGTTTTTGAACACCCCCCTTAGTACCTGGCCGGGAAACTGTGGACAGGGGCCAGGTGCGGGGGAAAAGAGGCTCTGGGGATCAAATGGGCGGGAATCGCGCGTACTACCTCTTGGGTGGGGTTTTCCCCTGGTGCGGATCGCACCTCTGAAGGGATGGTTCACGGGGGGTGAATCCCGGTCCCGAGGTGGGTTTCTTTACCTGCAGCAGAAAATATACGCCGTCCGACAGGGCCCCCTTTATGCCAACGCCATTCCCCCCCCACCCCCGGTAGGTCGCCCGACCCAAGGTCTGGGCTGAGGGGGGTCTTTCCCCAAAACCGCGGCATGGGAAAAACGAAGGGCGTACTTTTTCATCTCCCGGGGGTGGGAAATGACGCCTTTCTGAGTTTTCTGCAGGTCTTACCGGGGAAAACCCACCCGGAGCCGATTTGGAAGGACACATCCTTGGCCCCCCCCAAGAATGAGGTCACTTCCGGGGTTTCCGCCCCAAGGATGTTTACCTTTTTGCCCAGAGGCACATCATTTCCCCCCTGTGCTATAAAGCCACTGCCTTTTGTTGGCAGGCAGTTCTGTTTTGGACTTTGTGTAACAAACTGTTTAACAATCCCCAAAAACTTTTTTCAGCCCGGAAAAGATTTAAAAAGGGGGGTCCCCAAACCTTTCTAAGTCTTCTCTTCTTCAAATATATATATATATATATATATATATATATAAAAACCCCCCTCTCTCTCTGTATAGATGGAATATGAAAATAAAACATTTTTAAGCTTGTATGGTTACTTAGCAGTGAAGATAATCCCAAAACGAATAATGATGATGAATTAGCCTGGCACATGATGAAGTATGTATGTAGATGATGAAGATGATGAGTATGTACTGCACAGCAAAGCAGAGTATTTAAACTCTTTGAAGGCTTGCCTTCAGGTGGTTTAGGGGTATCTACCTGCTGCTGGATGGGAACTTCCGCTGAAGGCGTAGGCTGTCTTTTTTGTTTGTTGGGGTAAGGAACATCATTATAGGTAGTTGTTGTTTTCTTCTTTTGGGTGAGGGGGTTTTATTGACTTCAGTGGTTGCATCAATGGCGTTTGAAACTGCAGCCCAAAGCATTTCACGACCTGATCATCTATCATTGCCTCTTTTTGGGCCCGCTCCCCACAACTACTGCCAACTGTTCAAGTGATAGGCCTTTGTTTCCTTCCCTTTCCCCTGGCCCCTCTTCTTCCTCCCCTCCTCATTTAACAGACTGTGAGTTCAATCAAATCCTCATCTGTGAGGGATCTGAGTGTTTTTTGGGATGAGGTCATAAGCCATCGTGTGTCATGTCATTGAAGCCTTCTTCTTAGCAACTTAGCCGGGCTTGATTGCCTTGTCCACTGTTAAATGAAGAATTTCCATCAGGAGAGAACCTTTTTGAGTTGTGGGAACATTCTGGCAACAAATTTTCCAACAGGCATTTAAAGTTTCCTTCTTCATCTCCCAGCACTTTTGAAATTTGGAGACACATTGCTATCGATGATGCCAGTACGCCTTACTGTGAAGTTTCATTGAATCCATTGCCTCTGAGGTGCCGAGGGTGTTTTCGTATGTACAGACCATTGAACGCACGTGATACGGGCCCTTTAGCCATAGGCTGAACCCGGCTGTTGTGTTTGGTGGGAGGAATTTCATCTGCACGCCTTCATAGAATAAATCCAATGTGTGGCCTCCTGCATTAACCATCAGCAACAGCACCTTGAAGTCGATGCCAAGTTCGGCGATACACGTTCACCGCTGAAATAAAGCAGTGAGGGATATTGTAATCCCAATTCCTTCAAGTTATGCATCCAATAAACTGGAGCAAAGTGCTTGTTCTTGTTCTTCCCGGTCCTGGGGGTTTTTGCCTTATAAAGTACCCCTGGCTTTATCATGTGGCCAGGGAGCATTGCCACATTATCAGTCAATCTGTCTTGTGTGCTTTTGAATCCAGGGGCTCCCGGGTCGGCGCATGATGAAGATACTTGAAGGCATTCTTCCAAAGCAAGCCAGTTTCATCCATGTTGAACACTTGTTCTGGCTTGTAACCTCCCTTCTTGATGATTGCCTTGAATGTCTCCTTCATGTACTCCTCGGTGGCTTTTTTATCCTCAGATGCAGCCTTGCCATACAGGGAAACGTTCTTCAGATTAAAGCATTTTGGAATCTGTCAACGCCCTTGCTGGTATTAAATTCAGAAGGTTTGGCTGCAGATTTCATTGTCGGGGTCCTTCTTGAGGTTTTCGAAGCATCGGGGTCATCAGATGTCGTCACCTCCTTTCAGCAACGGCATGGCTGCCTTCTCTCTTTAATGAGTGTTTGTGTCCAAAGGAATTTTTGTCTTTCTGCAGCTATTGATCCATAGAGTCAACAAAAAATTCCATTTAACGATGGCATTATTCTGGAGTTGCCACCCACTTCCTGGAAAGTGATGTGGTGGCTTTTATATACTTTTCATTCTTCTGATGTAGCGACTGTTGATTCATTCAAGCCGTAATGGTGAGTGATGTCGCGTTAACGCTTTCCTTCCAAGCAAAATCCAGGGGTTTTACCTTTCCCGAATGGTCAAAATAAAAAAACACTACCAAAATGTATACAATGATGTAATGGGTCATGTGGCAATGGCATCACATGCCTAGAACAATGTAGCCTCACAGTGACCAAAATCTCTCAATGATGGCACCTATAGATACCAATGCTCCAAATGTCTACACTCATGAAAACAAATGCACATTGTAAGAAGCATTGATAAAAAATAAAAACCAAGAAGAATAAAATGATAACTTGTTTTGAACATTAAAACAATCACATTCCTGACATTTTCCAGGTTATATTCCTTGTGCCTGAGAGGCTTTTAATGATTTTGAGTTCAGAGACAGTGATGGTACGGCATAGCTTCTAACTTGCTCTAAGCCCTTGCCATTCTACAGTTGACACAAGACAAAATTCTTACCTAAATTTGATTCTTTTCTAATCAAATGCGGGTAATGCAGAACAGCACTAATTCGGATTAATGTAACTGTCCACCATGTTTTCCCACAGTATAACCTTCTTAAGAAATCTTTTTTCTTTCTTTTCGTTCTTTTCGTTCTTTCATCTGTTATCTATTATAAATCTGTTAAATAAATTTTATTGCCATTGAGGTTTATATTTTTCATTACCTTTGTTTTTCCCATTTAAATATTCAGCTAGGACAGTATTTCATAAGCATCTTTGTCCTTATTTCTTCTATCTTCTGGCTCCTTTTGTATCACCTTTTCTAAAACATGAGCTCAGCCATTTGTGGTTACCCCCCCTTACAAGTAGAAACTAGTTTTTTTTTAACTAGAGTGATGCTTACAGCTTTTTGACGGGAGAGATCTGTCATTTGTGCCCCAAACTTTCCAGCAGGCTCATTCACCTGAGTTGTTATTATGACCCGCTGAAGTTTTGATTATAACAAATGTTTAAGATGCTCTCTTTTCGCTTGATATAAAGTACATAAAAAGTCTGATTAGAACATTATTTTTAGGTTGTAGTGTTTTGCACTGCAAGAAAACTAAAAAAGGAAAAATGAAGGAGTTCACAGGCACCATTAGGGAAAAATAAAGAGCCAGTGCTGAAAGGAGGATTTTTGATTCATCTGACAGCTAATGAATTAAAGCTTCATCCAATTAACTGAAAGTGATTGAAGACTGATTCATCCACATGGGGAAACCACTTATAATTCTCTTTCAATCCACAAGGGAAGTCAGCTTCTAGCAAGAAGCAAAATGAGTATGCCTAGACCAGTTAGAGAAGCCAACACTACAGCAATTTGATAAAAATTTTGGTCACATCATGTGCTGATGTTGAAGGGGAGACTCAAGGGCTACTGTTGAGATAAAATAACCTTGACGCTCAGCAGAATGGCAAGACTATGGAAATTAAACAGAAAAGAAAATCAGCTCAAATGGAAAGACAAGTAGTAAAAACAATGGTAACCAGTCAACTGTAATGAGAAGTTTTGCATATATTTAGTGTTTGTATGACACTGACTGTATATATGCAGTATAGTTGTGAAAAGTTGAGACGAATATGTGAGAAATATGTAATTATATACTGATTAATTTGCACATAGCCAAAGATGAAAAAAAAACAAGAAAAAAAAAAGTTATGCATTTTGGCCTAAAAAACAAAGTTCTAGTACATTTCACACTGGTATGCTTCTCCATTTGCTAGTTATAAATGACATTATTTTTGGGACGGGTTCTTTGAAGATATGAGGCTAGAGACTAGAAGGGAATGGAGGAGAGTTCAGTAGAGCTCTTCCAGGCCATTGTTTTGAAAATGGGTGGGGAAAAATAGGCAAACCTGTATATATATATAGATATTTAATTCAACATTGCAGAGGGTTTGGGAGCTATTCCTGGCAGCTTTGGGAAAAAAATATGCAGCCTCCATGCAATCAATGACTTGTTGTTGGATACAAGTTGGACCAACAATTCTTGGAATCAGTCATTATCGGGGAAAAAAAGTATAGTTATCGACTCTGCTGTTTGGTATTATATGCTTACAATCTTGTTAATCACTCCACCAAGTTACATTGTGTGGTTGATCAAGTGCTTATTTCAGGAAAACATCAGGGAAAAACCAGTGATAAAACAAAACTGCATTTCTAGACAGGGTAAACAAATTTGGGAGTACAGGAACTGAAGATGCTGGGAGAAGTGTATTGCATTTTAAAGTGAGTAGAAGTGTTTTGACGGTGACTTAAAAATGGAGCTGCAGCAAGTATAATACTTTTTTTTATTTCTTGGAATGTTTGGGTCGTTAAAAACTTATATTTGTTTTTTGTGGTGTATTGTGATGTCATTTTCCCAAGAATTAAAAAGTGGAACCTTTTTTACCATTAAAGTAAAACTGACTTAATATTTTTTCTTATGCATTCCTTACCTTTTGGGCAACACATCACAGAAATATCACTTTTTCTGGGGATGACCTATGAAGGATGGCAACAGGTTTTTTGGCATAGAAGCTATTTAAGTGCACATCCACACACTAAAGTTGATGGGGTGAATAAATTGAAACTATTCCTATACTATCAATTTTTAAAATTAATTTTCTTGTAGATGGAGAAATAAAACAACTTTAGAAGCATTAACAAAATAATATTCAATATTCTTGTTCAAACAAGTTGAATTCATACAACCTTTAATTCTAAGGGTAACAATGGATAACAGGAGAGACAAAGGTTTTAAGTTAGCATCCAGCATTTGCAGGAATGGACACAAAGAATGCTTTTCAATGATTAAAACTCATGTTGAAATTATGTCCTTTGTCTCTTTCGTTTTACTCTTTTGAAAAGAGTGGATTATTGATTAAGCAGAAAAAATATTTTTTATACATTTTAATCTTTTACCTCAGTTGTCCTGTACCATTTTTTATAAAAGCCTTCAAGATCCTGCTCTACAATTCCCATCCATAGGCCAACAGATACTGGGGGTGTGTTTTATTGCCTCCACCATTGACTCTCTTAGACACTGAATGAGGTTCCTATAAAATCTCTAAGGTACAAAGCCAAAATGTATCATATTGCAATGAAATGTATCTCCTAGCAAATGCGCTGTTTGGTAATTTGATATATCCATCCATCCATTACCCAAACCCCGCTAAATACTAACTACAGGGCCCAGCCCACTGCAGGTCACACACCACACACCAAGCAACACTAGAGACAATTTAGGAATCGCAATGCACCTAACCTGCATGTCTTTGGACTGTGGGAGAAAACGGGAGTGCTAGATGAAACCCATGCAGACAGGGGGAGAACATGAAAACTCCATGCGGGGAGGACCAGGAAACAAACCCGGTCTCCCTAACTGTGAGGCAGCAGCACTACCCACTGCCCACCTACTGTATATAGTAATCATGGAAATCTTAATTTGAAATTTAAAACCGTTCTCGAATGTTATTCTTATCATTACTGTTTTGTCCAAATTGGACAAAACACCGTATCATTGAATTGTTTTCTGTACCAAAACAGAAAACTGCCTTCCTATAAGAATGGTAAAAGAAGGAGGGTCCAATTGTTACCATTATTGAGAGAAGAATATGAGTTTTACTTAGGATCAGCTTTCTAGCTTTTGTGTCCTTCTGATTTTTTAATTTGTTTTTTTATAATCTTTTGGGTTTTTGGGAGCAATATTTAATTAATTTTAGTTTTATTCTGGGAATTGGCCTAGTTATGCTATTTCAGCACTTGCTACTTTGCCTTTGGGAGGATGTTTCTAGGTCACTAACTTGACCATTTTAACTGTGGCATTTTTTAATGTAGTGAGTTTTATGACAAGATGTATTTTTATCTGCAAAAGTATGTTGTGCTTATTAAATGGAAATATACTATTGTTGTTTTTACTGCCCTGAGAAGTACTAGAAAAAAACTCAGATACACAACTGAATTCTCAAAGAACATACTAATTACCTATCCTGGGTATGGCTGTCCTTTCTTTTAATTGGGAAAAAAATGTTCCCGTGATGCCAAAATAAAAAACTATTCCAGAAATGAATTGGGTGAATTGAGCCATTTTAGAAGGCATTTTATGTTATGTTTTAGGGGTCTATTCCCTGACATAAGTATATTTTCCGTATATAAGTATAAGTATATTTTTTAGTTGTTTCTTGTCAAATAACTTTTTTATGAATAATTTTTTTTAATATTGTTATGTTATTTATGGTTTTTAAAATTTATGTATTGTGTATTTATGCATCTGTGGGTGATCCCCAGAGGCAGAGCTACCTTATGTCACTACATTTTCAAGTAAGAGTAATCCTTTGAGGTTCATTTGATTTGAGTTCACAGTTTGTTGTAAGTTCTTTTTTGCTTTCCTAGTTTGAGCATTTTCTGTTTGTAAGAATCACTTCAATCTGCTGGGAAAAACCCCTCCATCCATCCATCCATTTCTAACCCGCTGAATCAATAATAAAAGGGTCACGGGTCTCGGAGCCCAATCCCAGCCAAACAAGGCACAAGGCAGGAACCAACCAACCCACCCAGGACACACATAAACACAAACCACACACCAAGCACCTCCACAGGGCTAATTAGAAAAACACAGGCACAAGGCAGGAAAACCCAAAACTTTTGGTCTGCCACCTCTTGATGGAGTAAAAACCCCCACATATGATGAAATTTATTTTACTCAATGTCTTGTTAGGTAAGACAACATTTTGGGGAACTATTCTTATTTATTATATACTTCCACCTGCATTTATGAATACCCAAAATTTTGTCTGCTATACCAAGTACAAACTTTTCACTTTGATTATTAGGATTACAGGGTGGAGTGGTAGCTCTGAGGTTAGGGATCAATGGGATTATGATCCCATAAAACACCGAAGTGACTCCACTGCATTGGGCTCCTGAGTAAGGCCCTTAACCTGCAATTGTTGCGTCCTGGGTATGCGTTAATCGATCCAGCCTTGCAATTGGGTCCACCAAATTGCAAGAAAACTTGGGGTTGGTTGGGGATTGGCACTCCAGCTACTGTAAAAACTTCACACTGTTCAGTGTGGTGATGAGAGTGTCCCCTTGTAACAGCTACACTCGGTCTCAATCTGAGGTGTTTGCTGTGTGGTGGTGCGTGCAACGCTGCTTAATCAGCGATGCTCCCAACCTCCTATTGGACTTGTTTGTTTTCTTTAGGCATGCCGTTTTGCCTTAATTGTTGCCTTGTTTGTCTTTTCCTTGTGTTTTTCCTCTATTTCTGATTATCTTAACAAATTAATTATATTTGAGGAATAATGAACTGACAGAGATTTTATACTTTATCCTCTCCCTTTAAAGAGAGTTTTGTGTATTAAAGTTATTTTTGAACTTTTATAAGCCAGAGCCTAATTTTTGGCCTGTGTAGGGATGGAATCCTAAAGATTGAGTTTAAAGTTTGCTGCCTGAGCTGAGGCCTATATCTAGGCAGACTACTGACTAGTCCTGGTCTGGCTATTTTATTATATTTTGAGGTCTGTACACCCTTTTTGCTTTTGTGCTGCATAACATACCATGTTAGTGTTTGGGTGGCACACTAGTGCAGTGGTTAGTATTTCTTGTCATGGATTCAAATCCAGGTTTTATTCCTTGATTCTGTGGAGTTTGCCGGTCTATATGTTGTCACGCATGTGCGAGTAGGGAGGAGCGCTGGACCGAAATCGCTTCGAGGGCGTTGTCGGTAGGGAATGGCGGGTACCTAACCTTTCTGCCTCTCTTTCAGGAAAAAGACGCTCCCGCCATCATAACCTGACCGCATCACGCCCACTTCCGCCTTCCTCCGCCATCTTCCCTGACGCCACGAATCCCATCATCCCTCACGCCTCCTTCCCAGCATTCCTCCTTCCGGCTCCTCCTATATAAAATGTAGAGGCAAATTTCATTGTTTATATCCTTGACCTGTTTGTAATCTGAGAATTTAAGTTTTTTACAGTATACGGGGCCGAAACCCCAACCCTTTATGCTGTGTTGTCTTCTTTTCTTTACAATGTGATTACCCTAAATGTGTACATGTTCATATAATTTAGTGAATTTTGCTAAATATACAGAAATGCCCTACTGCAGTATTAATATATTTTAATTCAAAAACTTAATTCAATTCCGTAATACAAAAAATGCTTTTTAAAATAAAACTCTGGTTATGAAGTATTCTGAAATAATAGTCCTTTACAAGTGAATTGAGATAAAAATGAAATTAACATAAGGAGGATCTATTCCAGAGACTGCAAACAGAAAGAGACAGGCAACAATTCCAGATGAGCAGATACAAAATTAAAATTGTGCTTCAGTGCACTGGCGCAATCAAGTATTATCTTACTTTCAAGCTTGGAATGAGTTATAAACATGAAGAAAGAAAAGGTACAAGATAAAAGAATATTAATGTGCATCGGAAACATCTTCACCCAAAAGATAGTATGTCAGTGTGCAGCAGAATCATTTTGCATTGTGGAAAATAAAAAGTAAAGAACAACTAAAGCTCACATCAATTAGAATTTCTCAGAATGACTGAACATCTGACTTACTCTAATAAGAATTGCTGTTTTCCTTTCAGATATGATATTAACATGTCAAAGGATTCATCCCCCATTTTTTTCCCGAGGGAATTTGTAAAGTATGTATTAATACATGCAAAGTAATATTTTCATTAATATTTCCTCCACTGATGTTCTTAAATTCGACAAAGGCAAAAGAGACACTTCAAGTAAATAACATTGCATCTTTAAACTTGTGGCACTTTTAGAAAATTTAACATGTCAGTGAACAAAGGGTTCTCTTTCCCCCATCCTTGAATATTAGTCAGGCCTTAAAATGGATGGATGACAACTTGGGGGAAAAATTAATGACAACAAAATGTCCCTAGACCCCAGCTCACGTCAAACCAAGTCTGCAGTAATAGCAAATAAAATCTTCAAATTGGAATTTTACAACTTTGTGAATTAAATCTGCAAATTGCTCTATAAAACTGTAAATGTACATTGTACAGATGCAAAAAAAGATTGTGTCCTGCTAAAAGTAAGAAAGATCCAGAAAGGAGCAAAAACATGAAAGTCTGAGAGACACAGAAGAGACAGAAAAACAAGAGAAATTAATCATGGGAATTTTCTGCATTTTAAATTTACCATATTGCACATCAAGTTTTCTATTTTTTTGATTTTTGAATATCTATCTTTGGAACTGTGAATCTGATTAAAAAAAATATTTTTAAATAGTACAATTTTAATTTAATAGAAAATATTCAATATGTTGAGGTTAAAACAATTCATACAAAACATACAGTATAAAACCATGTAGCAAAACAAAAATATATTGCAATATGTATTTGTCTGTGTTGTTTAAACATTCTTTACATGCCTCCCTTCATCCCAGTCTAGTACAGTTTATGGGGATTACTGGCTTTCACTTAGTTTAATATGATTGAATGTGGATGAGGGGTGTGTAATTGTGCCCTGTGGTGGAGTGGCACTCAAGCAAGTGATGGTTCCACCTTGTACTAATGCTGCCAGGACAATGAACTAGAAAAGTGCTAAATGTATCCATGTACATACAATGTACTGTATATCAACAGTCTACACACTCACTGACATTTCAGCTTTAGTTAATATAAAGGCTGAAATCAAAATAATTTCTATCTTTAATTGATTCTTATATTTAAAAAACTTAAGTGAAAAAGAAATGGATAATTTTAAAAATAAAAAACATTCAATTCTTTTAATTGTGTGAGTATGCTTAACCTTCCTAGTTTGTTACTGTTTTCAGCTTTAATCAATTAATCTCCAAATTTTATGTCAAACACAATTTGCTTTTGCCAGGCAAATACAGTAGAGCTCTTTAAAACTGCGGGAAAACACATTATTTTTAAACCCATGGCCCTTTTTTATAACTTCATTTTTAACTATTACTGATACTCTGTATGTTCAATTCATCATTAACTATTCATAGTGGCTCCAACACCACCTACTCAAAGCATCATGATGCCCCAACAATGATGGACTGAAAGCCAGTAGTCTACGCTGAATCATCATGGTCCTTCCATGAAAACCCTAAATACAAAAAAGGACTGTTTGATTTATGTTAGGTAGATTGCCAGAGTGGACTGGGCGGTCTTTTGGTCTGAAATCCCTACAGATTTTTTTTTTTCTCCAGCCTCTGGAGTTTTTTTTTTTTTTTTTTTTCTGTCCACCCTGGCCATGGACCTTACTTATTCTATGTTAATTAATGTTGACTTATGTTTATTTTTATTGTGTCTTCTATTTTCTATTCTTCATTTTGTAAAGTCACTTTGAGCTACATTTTTTGTTGAAATGTGCTATATAAAATAAATTTGTTGTTGTTTTTTCACCTGGCATCAACTGAAGAGATTCTTATATGGTTTTAAAAAAAAGGCTAAAATAAAAGGCTATTTTTCTTTCTGGGAAGTTTCTTGGTTGAATAGTGCAGAGGGTGGCAAACAAGGACTTAATATTACTGTAATCTTTATGTTGAAAAAAACCAATCAGGAGAGGGTTATTATAGAATTTTAAAAAGGGACTACATATCAGGAGACATTGTGAAGACAATTATTAACAAAGGAAAATATGAACTTTGAAAATATCAGAAAGTTCCTCCAAAACTGATGAGTGGACAAGAAGAAAGATCCACAAGGCATCAAAGGTTGATGGCAACCTTTTAGGAACCCTCTCTGTCTCTTACAGCTATTTGTCATATTCCTCTGGAGTCTAATCGGTGTGGCAAGGGGGGCAGGCAGAAGACATTTCTCACAAAAGACAACAAAGACAGCATATATCTTGGAAAGGCCCACACATTTTTAAACTCACAAACCTATGTAAGGGAATACCTGAGACCAGCATTTTAATGTTTTTGGCCTAAGTGATGCTTACACTTTTGCAGTTTCCTGTGATATTTCAGGATTCAGGAAATCCACGGAACACTACTAAAATCAATTACATTCAGTAGCCTGTATTTATATTACTACAAAGGAGGGCCTGCATTATTGTAAAACGTGACATTTGCATATTTTCCTTGCATCCACATGAGAAGGCACTCATTGAAAATATAATGTAGGGTCATGAAAATGTGCATATCATGATTGTGAGTGTTTTTCAGGAAGAATGCAATGTAGAAGCCCGTCACTCCATTCCCTAACACAGTGGTTCCCAAACTTTTTGATTCTCGGAGCCCTTGCGAATCCGGGTTTTTCCCAAGGCAGACTCCCACCCCACCCATCAAATTCTAATTTGTGAAATACACAATATTTCTTTAATTAAAAAGGGTTAAGTAAAATAAAAAACACAAATTTAGATCACAAAAATATAATTTAACAAATTCAACTAATTATAATTAGTGGCTTTTAAATAATCCATTCGCGGTCAGTCCAGTGGGGCGATTGTGCAGCCAAGAGGGGGTTGATGGAGTAATTGGGGCAAGTCACACCTGCACATGAGGGTGCGATCATTCTCAATTCTTTCGGCTTCCTGTGGTGTACAACTGAGACACTGCACCCACAGAGCCAATATAAGAAGGGGCCGCACAGAAGCATAGGAAAAAAAAAGACGAAAAGAAAAGAAAAAGGCTTGGAGGGGGCGGAGAGCAGGCATTGGGCAAAGAAAGGACAAGGCTAGCCAGCTGACCAGCATGAATGAGAAAATCAGTACTTTTTGTACCACCTTGTAAGATGCTAGCAATGCCTTGCTTGGTATTGATGCCCGCTTATAAAAAAAAAACATTTTTGTTGATTTAACTTTCTAGTGTAGTAGTTAATTTACTACCATGCTGGGATAATTGGGTTCTAAATGGTATTTCAACTTACTTGTAGCAGCATGTACTCTGGTGCCAAAGCTTTCTCAGTACTCACTGTGGCCTCTTTTTCATCATTGACTTCTGTTACGTGAAACCAAAGTCCTGCTTAGTAATAACTGATCCATTTGTAAATACATACGAAGAATTACTTCAAAAACTTCACTTAATCACAACAATATACAGTTGATACAATCTTGAAAACTAATTCAACAGTAAGACATACAAAACCCAAAAAGCTATGTATATAAACAAAAAGTCCCCAAAAAAGTTTGAAAAATCTGAAACAATGAGAAACTTAATTATTGTAGGCCATCTACAGTCAGGGCAAATTTGGCCACCTCTGGAATTTTCCCAAAAAATGCCCATTTCCCCCAGACAATTTTTGAAATTACAAATGTTTTGGTATACCGTTTTTTTCCCCTTTTGTGCATTGGAACAACAAAAAAAAAGACAGAAAAAAAAAGCCAAATCTGACAGCATTTAAACAAAACTAAAAAAACCAGGCTGGTAAAAATTATTGGCACTCAACAATATTTGGTTCCTTTGGGAAAAAAAATAACTGAAATAAAACCTTCCTTAACCATAAACAACTTTTTTCACCTCTCAAATGGGAATTTTCCACCACTCGTTTTCAAACTGCTCAGGTCTCTCAGATTTGAAGGGCCCCTTTTCCCCCAAAAGCAATTTTGAGATCTCCATAAGTGTTTAATCGGATTTAGATCCGGGGTCATTGCTCCCTTCAGAACTCTCCCGCTTTGTCCAACCATTTCTGGGTTTTTTTTAAAGGTATGTTTGGGGTCATTGTCCCGTAAAACCCCGCCTCTGGCCGAGACCCCGTTTTCTGACACTGGGCCCCATTTTTGCCCCAATATCTTGGTAGTTTTTAGATTTCATGATGCCTTGCACGTAAGGGTAAATTTTGAGGCAAAAAAAACATCCCCAAAACATCTTGCCTCCACCATGTTTGACTTAGGTACTGTTTTTTCTTCATAGGCCCATTCCGTTTGTGTAAAAACTGAATGATGAGCTTTACCAAAAAACCCCCCTTAGTTTATCTGTCCACTAGATGTTGCCAGAAGGATTTTGGCTTCCTCAAGTACATTTTTGGCCCCCGTCTGACTTTTTTTTTTTGTCAGCATGGGGGCCCCCTGGTTCTCCTGCCATAGCATTTTATTTTTTTTCAGATGTGATGGATATTGGGTGACAGTTACAAGAGTCCCCGAACAGCTTGAAAAATATTTTGAAGTATTGATTGGGCTGTTTATCCCCCATTCAGACTATCCTTTTGGGGTCTTTTTTTCAATTTTTTTTCTTCTGTCCACATCCGGAGATTAGCTACAGTGCCATGTGTTGTGAAATTCTTGTTGTTTGCGACAGGGACAAAAAACGAAAATCTCTAGAGATGGACTTGTAGCCTTTAGATTTCGATATTTTTTTCCCCAATTTTGTTCTCAAGTCCTCAGACAACACTCTTTTTTTGTTCTCCCTGTTCATTTAAACGGTTTGGTGTGATTGTTTTGAGCACCGTTTCCCACGGTGGTTCAAACGGCATCATATGCTTGAAATAAAAAGATTTACCCAAATTTTGAAAAAAGGGGCCAAAAATTTTTTTGGGCCCTTTTTGGGTTCTTTTGACATGATGTCAGATTTGGCTTT
>NW_024378732.1:0-19346 GCF_016835505.1 Polypterus senegalus
TTCTAGAAAGTTCTAAAAGTTTCTTGAAAGTTCTAGATAATTCTGAAAAATTCTGGAAACTTCTGGACAATTCTAACAGTTCAAGAATATTCTAGAAGACTACTCAGTATTGAATGCGAATCGAGAATGTTCTCAAAATCAGACAAATTTCAAAATATCATTGTCCTGATCACAAAAGCAAAGTTTTTATGGAACAACAGCTATTTTCTATTTTTTTTAGGCATAACGGGTTAGGAAAACACACTTTGTACCCAGGAACAAAATAAAAATAAAAATTTGTTACATAGTGTTATTTTACAAACTACCAATGAACTGTAAAAACTACTTAAAAAACTACTGGAACAATATATACAAGGTGCAACTGACGCCATTGATGAAATTCAGTAAATCACCGAGCTAACTGCGCTTGAACTGGCTGCACACAAGCACACAGTGGTAAACGCTGACGCTAGCAGGCTAGTGTAGTGCAGCAGCTCAATTCCAGAGACAGTGAGGCTGCAGTGCTGCAGGGGCCAGCAGTGGTCAAGAGCTGGCTGCTCAACAAATATACGGCACTGACTGATCACCACTGGGATGCTGGTAAATTGCACTGGGAACCAACAATAGCCGGTTGCGGCATCCAATGAATGTACATTGCCAAATATACTCAGCTCCTACGTGCTGACAAATGGCACTGGGAAACGACTACAGCGGCAGTTTAAGGATTAAGAAGAACAAAACAGAAAACATGAGAACACTCAGCTGGAGATGCATCACAGAGCAGCAGTTAATCAGCAGCAAAATTTACACCATCAAGAAGATAGTGATTTATTTATTTTTATGGTGGAGATTCCAGGGACACACCCAGCCTTGACCCAACCTGCACACACTCACAAACAGAGACAAAAACAAAGCCAACCGGTAATGAAACAGCAAATAAAGAATATAATGAAAACAACGATACCACCCCATTCCCTTTATGGCGATTATACATTAAATGCAACAAACACCAACAAAACACGCACAGTAAAGTCCATGAAAAACGGCAATGGATGAAATGTAATGATGAAGATAGATGATCCAGAGATCCGTGTGTTGAATGGGAATGTAAAGATAGTCCTACCAGTAGTTCCTGAAATGGTGAAGACGAGTGGATGGGTTCAGGAGCGCTCCTTTCTTCGCAGGATAGCAATGAATCCACTTACAGTCTTCATGTACACAGGCAGACGGCAGACAATCCAGACCCCAACCACAAAACTATCCAGGACAAAACGAATAAGTACAGGTAATCCAACAGGAGGCAGGCAGAGAGACAGGAACTTGAAACACAAATTACAAAAACTTTTTTTTTCTTTTGGTCACCGGCCCCCTTTTTAAAAGCTGCGTGGACATCCTTTGACTAAGGACCAACAGCCCATGCACGATCAGCAGAAGACCAATCAGAGCCACTGCAGAGAGATGAAGAAAGTAGACAAAAGTACAAGGAGATAAGGCATAAGGTGAAGTGAGAGGTGGTGAAGGCCAAAGATAAGGCCTATGATGAGTTATATGAGAAGCTGAATACTAAGGAAGGAGAAAATTGACCTATACTGATTGGCTAGGCCCAGGGACCAACCTGGGGAAGATGAGCAGCAAGTTTGGGTGATAAAGGATTTGGTCTCGTCCGATGCGAGAGATGGATGTCTGAAGTGGAGCTCCACTAGCAGCTGTGTTATTTTTCATATTATTTGCTTATTATCCTGAGATATCCTGTATTTATTCAGCCCGAGAGGGACTGCTACAGTATATGTAAGCACATATAAACATTGCCAACAAGAAGGGGGGTCAGAAAGAATCGAAAACTAAAGCTACACCCAAACTAATATCAGCAAGCCCTAGTTCAAGATACGGCCTTTCAGAGACAGACCTGGATCAGATGGGCGAAAGTATAGACTACTCGGGACCACAGTCCGCTACATCGTCACCGGCAGAGAGAGAAAAGGGGAGAGAAGGTACGATCGTGAGTGCCGATCTCGATAGCTCGCCGATCGGAGAAGATCACCTGAAACTGGAAAAGGCCTTGAAGTCTGCGGCTTCAATCACTCCACGCGAGCTGGGAGCAGCGGGGACACCGGCTACAGTAGAGTCTGCTGCTTCATCTACGGTACAAGAAAGCACAACTGAACTGTCTAAACTGCAGGTGATGCTCGCTGAGGTCATGCAAGATATAAAGAAAAGCGATAAGGCTAATGAGAAAGCAAGGGTGATGAAGGCAAATGAAAAAATGAGACAGGAGTTGAAACAGGCAAATGAATGGCTGCTACAGGAATTCCAAAGGCAAACGAAACGCAGCGGCTGGAATTGCAACAGGCTAATGAAAGGCTGCAACAGGCAAATGAAAAGCTGCGACAAGAGATGCAACTTGAGCTGCGACAGGTGCTGGGTAAAATTGAAGAGCGCATTCAGAAAACTCGGTTAAACTGAGCACGCTAACTGATCTACTGGAGGATCTCAAGGAGACATTCACGACTTGGATTAAAATAGCGAAAATTTAGCTGCCAGTGTGGAGGAAAAGCAGTAAATGTCAGCTCGAATGCAAAAACTCAGAGACAGACTGGCTGCTTTGGAAGATGGAATCAGAAGGTATAATGTCAGAATTGAAGGTCTGCCTGAGAATCGAGAAAGTTCAAACCCTGTGAAATTCGCAGCTGAACTTTTTTCTAAAATAATCAGGGACGACTTTAAAGCAGAATCTGAGATAGCAGCGCTTACAGCGTCTGGATCAAACACCGTTAGACCCAGACCCAGATCTTTTATAGTTCATTTTGAATGATAATCATTTAAGCTAGAGGTGATGGCACTCCTCAGAAACAAGGAAGATATTATATATGAAAATAACCACATTCGTATCTTCCCTGACTTCTCTCCAGCAACAGCTACTAAACGCAGCCTTCTACAACATTAAACAGTTACGGCAAGGCAGCGTCAAATACAGCCTCTTGTAAAACTGAAAGTGGAATGGCAGGGTCAATTCTATGTCTTCGCTAGCAAGGAAGAAGCAGAAAAGGAATTAAGAAAGCTGATCCCGGGACTATTCTGATACATAATAGTGAGTCATGGTGGTTAATGATAAAGCAAGGATTAATAATCTACTGTCTGATCTATTTGTTTTAAAATACGGGTTTTTATCAGCATATATTCTCATTATTATTAGTATTACTAGGCGCTATCTGTTTATGTTTTATTGTGCTTAATTACTTTTTTTTTTTTTTTTTTTTCTAATTATTTCATCTCTACCCTAAACGAGACTGTTCAATATCATACCCTTGGTTTATTGTTATTGCTATTACTGCATTAAGACTTGTTATGCTTATTCTGGACACATTTTAACACCATCCCGGGTTTATTATCTGGGTGTATCATCTTAATGCACTAAAATTGCTGAAGACTATATATATATTTTAAGTGCAAAATTCTTTTTTTTTTTTAAGACTATATTGGTAATAGATATCTCTATCTTTTAACCCTAAAGCAGCTGCATGGGGCTTGTTTTGCTTTGGACGTGCTCTGTCTCTGGGTATGTCAGAGGACTGGGACTGTGTGAAGTGGGTTTTAGCCTCACTTGGGGAGGCAAAAGGGAGGGTGGGGGTTAAGGGGGAGAGAAAGAGAGCAGGCTATACCTAATCTATCCTCTTAATCTTTATAATTATAACTACCAACGTAGTATAACTAATAAGCTGCATGGCAACAACTCTAGGGGAAATAGGAAATTAAGACCAAGCTGTCTCACTCCCAGTTAAGACTATAAAATGACATCAAAAACTCAGAATCAGTGTCTCCATGATGGGACAGTTAACTTCGTAAGCTGGAATGTTAAAGGCCTGAATCACGAATTAAAGAGAAAGAAAGTACTCTCTCACCTAACAGGTCTAAATGCTAAAATAGTATTTTTACAGGAGACCCACTTACTAAGCAAGGATCAGTTCCGGCTGCAAAAAGACTGGACTGGCCAAATGTTCCATTCTAGTTTTACAAAGAAAACTAGAGGTGTGGGAATTCTCATACATAGAACAGTACCATTTGTAGCATCAGATGTAGTATTGGATCCTGAAGGGAGATATGTAATGGTCATGGGAGACTTATCTAACTGTAAAATGATTTTGATAAATGTTTATGCACCTAATGTTGATGATAAGGAATTTATACAAAATTTATTTGCATCCATTCCCAATCTGAACACTCATAAAGTTATAATGGCTGGGGACTTTAATTGTGTTCTAAATCCACTTTTAGATAGGACTTCCTCCACAGGGGGAACGGCATCTAAATTACAAAGTTTATAACTGATCACAACTTATCAGACCCTGGAGGTTTTTAAACCCAAATTCAAGAACATATTCTTTCTACTCACCAGTACATCATTGCTACTCAAGGATTGATTACTTCTTTATAGACAATAACTTCTTGCCTAAGATTAAATCTTGCAAATACGATGCTATTGTTATTTCTGACCATGCACCTATGATCTTGGAGCTAAAATTACTAAGCCCCATACACTCACCCAGATGGCCTCAACCCGCTTCTATTAGCTGACGAGAATTGTACTGAATTTATATTCAAACAAATCAAATTCTTTCTAGAGACAAATACATCCCCGAGATCTCTGCAGGAATACTCTGGGAAACTCTTAAGGCCTTCTTAAGAGGACAGATTATCTCATATCTTTCCCACAGAAATAAATCCGAAGCCAAGAAAGTAGCAGAGATAAAAAGCGAAATTACTAAAATAGATGAAGAACACACCAGACTACCAAGCGAGACTCTACATAGGAGGAGGCAGGCTCTACATTCAGAATTAAACCTCTTGACAACTAAAGAAACTGAACAACTAATTTATAAATCCAGACATCATTACTATGAACATGGAGAGAAAGCTAATAAGCTTTTAGCTCAACAAATTCACAAGCAAGAAGTGCACAGCGCAATCTCGGTAATCACTAACACGAACGGAGATAAAATCATCGAACACAAAAATATAATGCACACTTTCAGAGACTACTATAAATCCCTATATACTACTGAGTTTAAAGAAGACAATACACAATCTAATGCATTTCTGGATACATTACAGATACCACAAATAGACACTTTTAGTGTGGAGGAACTTGATAAACCTCTGGCGTTATCAGAATTACTAGATGCTATAAAGTCACTCCAAGGTGGAAAAGCAGCAGGCCCTGATGGCTACCCTGCAGAGTTTTACAAGAAATTCTCCGCTCAGCTAGCTCCCTCCTATTAGCAACATTTACAGAAGCCAGAGATAACCAATCTCTTCCACAAACCTTTCGCCAAGCACTAATCACTGTTTTCCAAAACAAAATAAGGACTTATTCAATGTGCATTACAGACCAATTTCACTTCTGAATAACGCGTTAAAATACTCTCTAAAATCATAGCTAGAAGGATGGAGAAAGTGCTCCCTCGGTAATATCACAAGACCAAACTGGATTTATTAGGGGCCGACACTTATCTTCAAATCTTGACACCTGTTTAATGTAATATACTCACCAACTAAATCAAACACCCCAGAAATATTATTATCATTGGATGCAGAAAAAGCATTCGACATGATTGAATGGAAATACCTTTTACTACATTGGAGAAGTTTGGGTTTGGCCCGAACATTTGTGCATGGATTAAATTACTGTATACTAACCCAGAAGCTTCAGTTTGCATCAATAACATTTGCTCAGACTACTTTAAACTAGAGCGTGGCACTAGACAAGGATGCCCTTGTCACGCTGCTGTTTGCGATTGCCATTGAACCACTGGCAATACATTGTCGAAATACTGATCAGATAAAGGGGATTAGCAGAGAAGGACTGGAACAGAAAATCTCATTATATGCAGATGATATGGTACTGTATATATCGGACCCAGAAAATTCTGTGCCTGCAGTCTTAGCAGCACTCACAGAATTTCAAAAGATCTCTGGTCTCAGAATTAATCTGAATAAAAGTGTACTCTTTCCAGTGAATTCTCAAGCATATAATATTAGATTAGATACCCTACCTTTTATCATTGCAGAACAGTTTAAATACCTAGGGTAAACATCACAAGTAAACATAAAGCTCTTATCAACAAAATTTCGCGTCTGCATGGAAAAAATTAAACAAGACTTGCATAGATGGTCAACCCTTCATCTCACACTAGCTGGAAGAATTAACACTGTTAAGATGAATATTCTTCCTAAGCTCCTTTTTATTTCAAAACATCCAATATACATTAATAAATCATTCTTTAAGCAATTAGATTCAACAATAACCTCATTTATTTGGAATTCAAAACATCCACGCATCAAAAGAGCGACCCTACAAAGACAAAAGGCAGAAGGCGGCATGGCTCTACCTAACTTCCAGTTTTATTACTGGGCAGCAAATATACAGGCGATAAGAACCTGGACACAAATAGAAAAACATACACAGGCTTGGACCGCAATAGAAGTAAAATCCTGCAGTACTTCTTTGTATTCCTTGCTCTGTGCTCCAATAAACACACGTTATCGGCAATACAAATAACCCAATTGCGCACCACTCACTTAGAATCTGGAACCAATGTAGAAAGCATTTTAAGACGGAGAAGCTTCTATCTGTGGCACCTCTGCAAGAGAACCACCTCTTTCAACCTTCACAAACATATGCAGTTTTAATATCTGGAAAAATTTGGAATTAACTTGCTTAGAGATCTTTATATAGACAACGTCTTTGCATCCTATGAACAATTACATTCCAAATTTAACATTCCAGCTACACATTTCTTTCACTATCTTCAAATCAGGAACTTTGTTAAACAGAACCTTCCAGATTTTCCTCATCTTGCACCCTCATCCATGCTGGAAAAAATATTGCTCAATCTCAAGGACTTAGACTCCATCTCTACAATATATAAAATCATTTTACAATCCTTCCTTTCAAAGATCCAAGAGGACACTGGGAAAAGATCTCTCAATTAATATATCAGAAAAGGAGTGGAAAGTAGCAATGCAGAGAATTCACTCAAGCTCCATATGCAAAGCATACAATTATACAACTCAAAATTATATATCGAGCACATCTGTCTGACTAAAACTCTCCAAAATGTTTCCAGGGCATGATCCAACCTGCAACGTTGCAACCAAGTCCCAGCCTCACTGGGTCACATGTTCTGGGCCTGCACCAAATTAACATTATTCTGGACAAAAATTTTAATTACCTTCAGACAGCCTTGGACTCACAATCCCTCCTAACCCATTAACAGCTGTGTTTGGGGTTCTTCCAGAGGGCTTAAAGTGGAGAAAGACAAACAAATTGTGATTGCATTCACTACACTTTTGCACGCAGACTTATTCTGATAAACTGGAAGAACCCAAACTCTCCTCTTTTAAGTCAGTGGGAAACCGATGTGTTATATTATTTGAAATTGGAAAAATCAAATACTCAGTTAGAGGATCAGTACAGACTTTTTTCAAAACATGGCAGAATCTAATCAGTTATATCTGTTCTTAACTCAATTTTTCTTTTTGTAAAAACTTGATTGCTTTGTATGGATTGCAATAAAATTAATAAAAAGGAAAAAAAAAGTTTGGGTGATAAAGGATAATGATTGAAACGTACTCCCACATGAGGAGAGTGTGTTGCTCAGATGGAAAGAGTACTCTGAGATGTTGAATGAAGGTCAGTAGAACCAAGACAGAATGCATGTGTGTGAATTAGAGGGATGCAGGGAGTAGAGTTGGTGAAGGTGGATGAGTATAAATACTTGAGACCAACAGTATAGAGTTATGGGAGTTTGGAAGAGAAGTGAAAAGAGAGTGCAGTCAGGGTGGAATGGGTGGACAAGGGTGTCAGGAGTGATTTGTGACAGACAAGTACCAGAAAGAGCAAAAGGGAAGGTCTACAAGGCAATAGTGAGACCAGCTATGTTAAAGAAGTTGACAGAAAAATAGGAGACAGATCTGGATGTGGCAGTTAAAGAGGTTAAGATTTGCATTGGCTGTGACAATGATGGACAGAATTGCGAACGAGTACATTAGAAGGTCAGCTCAGGTTGGACAGTTTGGAGACAAAGCCAGAGAGGCGAGATTGAGTTGGTTTAGACATGTGCAAAAGAGAGATCCTGGCTATATTGGGAGAAGGAAGATAGTGAATATGACAGAGTAAGATGCAGAGAACAGTAAGATATGGAAAAAGATGATCTGCTGTGGCTACGTCTAACGGATCCAGCTGAAAAAAGAGGATTTAATAAATTTCTTTTAAAGTTTCTCCTAGTAGGTGGTAACGTACTAGACATAAGCTGGATTTTCAGAATTGGAACAAGTCTGTAGTCAGAATTCACTAACTGGGCACTTCTGTAGACCCTGCAGTTTTGTAGTAGCCTCCAGCATATACCCACAAGGTTGCAATCAATCTCCTTCCAAGTCCAATGATGTGGCTCAGAGCCACTTTCACCACGGTCACCAGACCCATTGGGAATGACACAATCCTCATAGCCAGCCTTTTCAGTTTCAGTGGTTGCATTGAAATCACTCATGACAGAAGCGTGTTATAGAGGGGTTTAACATCATGAGGCTGAACCTAGCCAGACTCCAACAACAAGCTGTTTCTAATGAGTTTGCACACAGTTACTTTGAGGAACTTGCAGACTTCAGTGCAACTGCTGATCCTAATGTGATGTGGAAGACCTTCCTTAACAAGACCCTGAAGGTTGCTGAGGGATGTGTTGGTGTTACTAGTATGCCCAGACAGAGGTGTTTCATCATGCAGGGCACCCTGGATGTCATCAATAGGAGATGCAGTGCATGGCTTGATGGCAGCTCTAGTCTGTACCGGGACTTGAGAAGGATGGCTGCGATGGCTCTAATGGAAGATAAGGAGGTTTTTGTTAGAGGAATCTGTGGGCAGGTGACACACCATCTGTAGTCTAGTAACCCCCATCCTGCTTACAGAGGAAGAGGAATCAAAGCATTGTACACATCTGAATCTGTTCCTCGGAGAGTGAACAGTCCTTACAGATGATGCTGCAATTGTGACATGCTGGGCTGGCTACTTTGAGCAGTTGTTTAAAACTGATCCTCAAGTTAGGACATTGGATATCTCTGGGTCCATGGCTATTGAGGCTGATCCTCAAATTAGTTGTTAACCACCCAGTCACATTGAGATTGCACAGGTGGAGAACCAGCTGAAGGCAGGGAAGGTTGCAGGGATCTGTGGTATCTAGGGTGAACTTCTCTAGGCTGGTGGTAAGGCTGTCCTCCTTGCAGTCCAAGAAATATTTGATTCTGTTTGGGAGATGGCGTTATCCGACTGGAAAACGGGACTTGTCGTCCCTATCTGGAAAGTGAAGGGTGATAGCCTGGATTGCAGCAGCTAGAGGGGGATAACACTGCTCTCTGTGCCGAGTAAGGTCCTTGCTACAGTCATCCTCAATAGGATCCATGATCACTTGCTCACCTACCAGTGACTGGAGCAGTCTGGTTTAAGAAGTCTACAATCGACTGAATCCTGGCACTGAGGGTTCTCATGGAGCGCAAACGTCAATATCAGCAGAGTTTCTTTGCAGCCTTTGTAAATCGAGCTATCCTGTGGGACATCCTGAGACTTTGTGAGATCCCCCCAAAGTTGCTTATTTATCATGGCCAGTGTGTACATTGCTACTGTGAGTGCTGTGCAAAGTGGAGGCAGAACCTCTGATTTTTTCCCTGTTGATTCTGGGGTTTGTTAGGGGCTCCTATTATGTTCAATGCTTGCATGGACTGCATGTTGGGTCATGAGGTCCAGCAACTGTGAGGCATCTGTTTGTGAAGAAAGATTCACTGATCTTGAATTACCCACAATGTTATGATCTTTGCAGAGTCAATGGAGGCTCTGATCAGGACTCACAAGAGACTTAATGAGGAGTCTGAGTGTCCTGGCTTGTTAGTGTCCAGGAAAAAAAAACCAAGATCCAGGCATTTAATGACCTCTTGGACACAGCCATCAACAGTGTGTCTCTCTGCTGACAGACTGTCAACCTTGTCTGAGGTGACGCTTCCTATGAAGTCAGTAAACAAACTGGGAGAACATGGGGGGTCATGAGGTTGCTGGAAAGGGGAGTGAGGTGCTCCTGAAAGCTGTGTAAAAGGACCAAGGTTCAAGTCTGGTTTGACTTTGTGTTGAACAAGCGGTTGCTCACAGAGTACCAAATAAGGCACATTATCTGCATTGCGAGTGAGTGTAATTTACGGCACCTATAGCCATGTGGTGTGATAACCCAAGGGTGATCCGGATCACAGGATCCTCATTGTTGAGGACTCGAATGGCTGGATTAGGCCAAGGGGATGCCACTTAACACCTAGTTGCAGCAGATAAATGGTCAATTCTGGGGATAGGGACTGGACCACGTGTCTGCCTGGGGGTTGACAACCTGGATCTTGAGCTGTTTTATTGTGTAATGGGTATTGCAACGTGCTGTATCAGTGCATGCTCCCCATCCTGACATGACCTTTTGAAGTTACTTTACAGCCTCTTTACTCTGCCAACTGAAAAAAATATTTCAAGTGGCTCAGACTGATTTGCAAAAAAAAAAATGTTTTTAAGTTCCCGTCAAAACATTTACCCATTTTCTATAGATTTCAGTATGCTGAATTCAAACCTGGCATTAGAATTCTCTATCACATTCATTTTTTAAGAGATGAAAGTTTAAAATAAGAAAACACTATTTTGGAGAAAAAAGTAATATATTTTTAAAATGAAATACTTTTACTAGAAAAAATTATAAATTACATATGATTGTCTTAAATATAATTATTATTTACAAAAAAAAAGTCACTTTGTAGTTTCTTCCTCTTACAATTCTCTGAAGGTGTTTCACAGTGGAATGACCAATGGGAGTCTGATAACATAAACTCCACTTTAAACTGTAACATTTCTCCATTGGAGTAGTGTGCTGTTGGAACCTCTGCCTATGTTCATAAAAGGCTGCTCCCATATTCTCTTTTACCATTTGCTTACCTATTGCCTGGTCAAGACAATGGATGGATAAATCTGATATCTAATTTTTCTGTAAATAAAATTCTCTCTTCTGAACAATAATAGGTGTCTTTCTAACCTTCTAAATACAAATACCAGGCAGTTTAAAAGGAATAAGAAAAGAGAGAAAAGAATGCTGATTGTGAGCAAAAAGTATGTAGTAAATATTTAATTTTGTGTTATTTCCACCTCAACTAATGTTAAAAAGAGAGATTTTCACTTCAACTAATATTCTGAGGTCTAAATTTATGTATTTTGTTTTTTGTTTGTATTTGTTTGAGTTTGCTGTTATGTTGTCTTTTATTATTCTTATTTGTGTGTGACCTTGTGTGTCAACTGTCAGTTTTTCAGTGAGGTTCATTTCAACATAGGAAAACTTCAACGTAAGCTGCTTAAGTGAAGCAAGGAGAGTGTCTATTTAGCTACAGTGTAGTTCATTTCAGTGGGCTGACCCTGAAATGTCTGACTTTTGCTGCTTGGGTCTACTTTGCTGGGATTGAATTGCCTATTTCTCCTGCCACTTCTCATTCAGATTCTGGTAAGCATATGTCTGATGCAGCCATGCTAAATTTCACTATCTAAGCCTCTAACCTTTCACTTCTCAGCTGCAGCTCCCTTCTGCCTAAATCACTTCTAACATTGATTTGTTTCATCTTACAGAAACCTGCACCATAAACAGGATTGTTATTTTCTTGCAACTATAATGTTTATTGCTTCTTTATATTACTTATATTCTGTCTCTTAAAAGATTCCTTTCCATTTTGCTGTCAGGCTTCTTGATCACCTATTTACTTTCTTGTAATCTACTGTTCTTCTCACTATAATTCTACCTAAATCTTCAATGATTTTTTTGTACTGTGCATCATGTAAGATTCTGATTCTTAACATCACCATCTATATCAAACTGTTTTTACTGCTACTCTAATTTCAGATTTCCTTATATTTCTCAGGTTCTTTAGACTCTCAGCAGTGCATTCACCTTAACACATATTGTCTTAGACATAATTTTGATTTCTATTTTTCAAAGACATTTCCTTATGAACATCCCCCAGAGCTTACTCAATAATCTCTCACCAGCTTTTCACTGACCTTCCTGTAATATTTTCGTCCACCAGGAAATATACCAGTACTGCTATAACCTACCATTTTCCATTGTATTTCCAGCTTTATGTTCCTGGTATATTGAAAAATTCCAACAGCCCAAGCCTCTTCCTCAAAATATGAAATATTAGCTGCAATTTTTCTTTTCAGTAAGAAATGAGGTCTCCCCATATCTGACATTACAAATAGGCACATTCTGCAGGCAAAGTAATTTATGTCTCTAAGACAGCCAATGAATGCAAGAAAATCTATGTAACCTAATTAATTCGATTGACCTAATGGAACATTAGAATAACGGAAGATTTACTTCATCTTCTTCTTGCTTGGATTTTGTCTTCCTTTTTTCATTAATAATCATCACACCTCTCTTTTTACAGTTTCACTCCTTCCCAATATTTTCTGCTAGGTTTTCAGCTTTATCATTGCCAAACATAGCTTTTGCTCACATTGTAATTTAGTACCTTCTTACTACCAATGATGGAACTCCCTCTGCACTGGTTTTTGGTATTTCGTTTTGACCTTACTGCAACCTTCAACATTGTTGACTATAACACTCTGCTAGTGTTCTGATGGAATTGTCAAGCTACAAGGGCCAATAAAAATAAAGGAGAGGGAGATGAGGCTAAAGAACTAGCAACTAATGACACATTTTCATATTAAGTCAAGGAATGCCTAAAATGGTGGTGCCATTTTAAAAAAGATGGCATTGCAAAAGCTATAAAACAAAATGATAAAATAAAGTATGAAGTCCCAAATCAAACTGCAAGAAGAAAATGAAAGTGAAAAAGAACTTTAAAAATTGTACAAACTTTGAAGCATTATAACAGTACAGTCCTTGACATCTGTGTTGGACTAACTTGAATATGTTACTCATAAGTATACTGCATATAATATAACTCCCTAACCAGCGATCACCACTCTGTAAGTATCAACAAAATGATGCAGGTTTAAACAACTGATAGCAGAATTCTAACATGTAATGAGTCCTTTACTCTCCACCTTGCCGAACTAGTTTTCTCCATGTTACTGCATAATATTAAACACTCTCCTACTGACTTGAAAATGTAATGATTTTTAACATGCCAAGTTGCTGTCATCCTCATTAACATAAGATATACAATATAAACCAGCCAGATTAGTGAGCTACTCTCTCACTGGGCATCTCATAATTCTAAAAACTTAACGTTAATTTAATTTTTGTCTCCTTGTCTCTGGAAATATTTCTAGAGGTCTGTTTGTAAAACTACATTCTTGTTTCATGCATTGGAAAATTTTCTAAATTGATTCTTATATAAAAATTGCACTGATCCCTTTTTGACTAAACCTTATTTATTTACTCCAAGTTTCTACTTATTTCTTTGCTTATGTTCCCTTGAGATTTTTGGTGACTTTCCCATAGATGGGAAGTTTCTGTTTGGAAAGTATGTTGGGCTTAGATTTAGATTAGATCTTGTTTGCTTTGTTAAGCACTTTAATAAAGTCTACTCTATAAAGCATAGTTTAGAAAACAAAGATTGATTTATTGAAATCTTAAGGGATGTTTAACTGGTTGCGAAACCTGACACTAATGGCAATATCTTACTTGCATCCTACAATGATATTACAGTAATCAATAGTCAAGGTCCACTTACCATGAAGCGATAACATGTCTGATTTATAGAACGAATTGCAGTTCAACCAGCTGTTATTAGAAGATGATGTTCTTGTAATCTCTCTGGGAATCTCTTCTTAATAGGATCTAATCTCCTTACTCTTCGCATAAGAGGAAACAGGAAACCAGATGGAAAACATAATTAACTGACCTTGCTCTAAACTTGAAGAGGCATGTGCATATTCATCATTGTCTTTTAGATGTAGATTAAAAATAGTAATACAACTAGTGAATGCTGCAAGATGACTTTTTATAAAGTAATGTTGCACAAATAACTTTTCTGATCATTTCTATTGTACCATCACTTGAAGATACTTTATACCAAACAATCTCATCAAGTTTCTTGAATAACTGAGCTTGAAAAGCAATAACACCTTTTGTATGTCAGATGTCATAAAGCTATTGCAAAAGGAAAACACTATGAATACCTGGAAAAATCTGCTAAAAATGATCCTGTAAACTTTTTCTGTTAAGGTAATCCATTTCCCTAGAGGAAATGTGAATCATGACATTCTACATTAGGTATCTGTATCAGTCTGTCAGATTCTTTTAACTGTCAAGCATTCATGCAAAATAATTACAAGTTATTCTCAAAGGATCATGAAAATTCAATGGAGAATATACTGCCTTGCATTATCTCAACCAAACAAACCTTCTGTGATTCTGCACCACTAAATGTTCAAAAACAGTGGCTTCTAAATATAAACCCTCTGACCAGTACCTCACTGGTCAGTCTCAGAAACAGTCCTCATGCCAAGAAGACAGACATAAAAGCCAAAAGGCATGCTTCTAGGACTGCTGCAATGGCTCAAAATGGAGCTAAGGCTTTTAAAAGGTGTCAGGGATGCCAGGGGCAACGACCCAGCCGGGACGCCGTGAGGGACCGGAAGAGGGTAGGAGCCCACCTTGGATCACGTGGGGGCCACCTTCCTGGTTGCGCTGGGGGCCACGGGTACAGGGCATGGAAGCTCCACCCTGTAGGGGCCCGTGGTCACCGCCAGTAGGCGCCCCAATGCCTTGGGGACCTGTTACCCCAGCACTTCCGCCACACCAGGAAGTGCTGGGGGTAAGATTTAGGACGGCACCCAGAGAGCTGCCGGGAGGACAGCCGGCACTTCCGCCAGAGGAGGAATGCCGGGAACACCTGGGGCTCATCCGGGGACTGTTTAAAAGGGGCCGTCTCCATTCATTCAATGCTGGAGTCGGGTGGAGGCAGGACAAGGCAAGAAAGGAGAGTGGAGGCGTCCCGAAGAAAGGCATATTGTGGCCAGGATTGTGACTTTGGGGTTTGTGCACATGAGACTGGGTCTGAGTGACCAAATACTTGTATATATTATTGGATAATAAACGTGTTGTGGTTTGAGAACAACATGTCCGCCTGTCTGTGTCCAGGTCGGCTCCACAAAGGTCAACATACTTTAAATGCACAAAATGCCTTTTATGTGAGAAGATAATTGGAAACACCTGGCTTAAACAGACCAAACAAAATAAGACATTTTTATAAATAAAGTTTTGATTATAAAAAAGAAAAGAATCAGAAAAATGGCAAGGCACAAGAAAAAGATAAAAACAATGTTAAAAATGGTTTGCCTAAAAAGGCAATCCAGAGAACAGTAATCTAAAAACAAAGTGATCCTAAACCAGGAAATCCAAGGCAATTTTTACTATAATCATCTTCACACCACAAACTTCAATAAATCTCCGCTAGACTTTTCTTTTAACCTCAATAGCAAGGCTGAGGGCAATCATAAGCAATATTGTCACGATGGACCAGCCCCTTTGGGTTACACCCTCGTAACTCTAGGGACACGGGGAAACAACATACATGCACAAAACATAAAAAATAATAAACTTAACAATATTAGAAAAAATTACATAATCACAAAATGATAAGTCAAAAACAACAGAAATGACCAAAAAAGAAAAAAAATATAAGCCCTTGTGGAAACATACTAGAAGGTTGCAACTCTATGATGCATATTCAATGAAATGCTTACATCATCTGCTAGGAATTATCCCAAAACACTCATTTCATTTTTTGATTGAAAATTCTGGTAAGGCCACATGGATATGGGGTAGAGAGAGAGAGAGAGAGACTGTCAGAAGGGGCAAATAAAGGGCAAATCTAGGAATAAAATGAGATGCAGAGGGTGTATGTGTAGGTATATACAGTATATATTTATCTCAAGTCAAGCAATTCAATTTCTGTTGGTATAGTGCTCTTCACTGAGAGTAGGCTCAGCATGCAGTGTGTGTCTGTAGGAGCAAGAAAGAAACAATATGTTTAACTAGCAGTTATGCTACCAGTACTAGTAGTGAAACATTTTGTTAAGCAATACCATAAAAATCCCACAAGATGAATATCCTTCAGCTTATCATTTTGTTATTTAGTACAACCACCAAAGTTCAGTATTAAGTATATCTCATCATCAACATCAAATAAAACAGTAAAAGCAGAAATACAAATGAAAATTCATATGTCTGCCATAGCCAATCAGTGTACTGAGAATTACCTTTCTGGAGTTTTGTTTTTTCCTTCTGTTTTAACAATTCTTTTATGTTACTAGTTACTTAAATTATTATTTGTAGTACCACAAACAACCTAATTAAAATGTGTTTACAGATACAGAACAAGGTGTATAGTGAATGAAATAGAAACATTATGAATTGCAATGCCGTGGTCCTTAGTGTTAAAAGTTCTGGTTAAATTTGCTACCCTTACTTTTGAGTTACCTTATGGTTGAAGTGTAGGGCACTGTTTTCAGGTGGTTTATTTTATTGATATTAAATCATTTTCAACATGTACAACAAGCTGATGATATTAATCCATCATTTTGGTTTTAATTAGATAAGGGATCCCATTGGGTCTGGAACAATTCTATTTCCTTCTTCTGACGTTCAAAAACAATATTCACATTCATTTCAATGTGTATTACAGTCAGCCTAACTTATCCAACTTAATGGTGTTTCACTTATTGTTATATGCTCCAGTGAATTAATAGCATCAATGAGGATAACTAGATAACCCAGCAACAGCGGATGCAAAAACCAGTGTGTTTCTTTGTGCCGGTCCCAAACCCAGATAAATGGGGAGGGATGTGTCAGAAAGGGCATCCAGTGTAAAATTTTGCCATATCATGATGTGGACATCATGATGTTTCCATACCGGATCGGTCGAGGCCTGGGTTAACAACAGCTGGCACCAGTACCGTTAGCCAACACGGCCAATTGGGCTACTGTTGGCCAAAGAAGGAGAAAAAGAGGAGGAAGACGTTTCTGGAAGCAGGAGGAGGGGAGGAAGGTAAAGAGAGTGGAACTGAGGGTAGGAACTTTAATAATTGGCAATATGACTGGTAAGGGGAGAGAGTTAGCTGATGTGATGGAGAGAAGTAAGGTTGATATATTGTGTGTGCAAGATACTAAATGAAAGCGAAATAAGGCCAGGTGGATTGGAGGTGGATTCAAATTTTTCTATCTTGGTGTGGATGGGAGGAGAAAAGGGGTAGGGGTTATTCTGAAGGAACAGTATGTCAAGAGTGCCGGGCAGAGTGATGATTATGAAGCTGGAACTTGAAGGTGTGATGATGAATGTTTAGTGCTTATGCCACGCAAGTTGGTGTGCGATGGATGAGAAAGAAGATTTCTGGAGTAAGCTAGATGAAGCGATGGACAGTGCACTCAAGAGACAGAAAGTGGTGATTGGAGTGGACTTTCAATGGACATGTTGGTGAAGGGAACAGAGGATATGAGGATGTGATGGATAGGTAGGGTGTCAAGGAGAGGAATGAAGTAGGGCAGATGATAGTGGATTTTACAAAAATGATGGACATGGCTGTGGTGAATACATACTTTAAGAAGAGTGAGGAACATAGGGTGATGTACAAGAGTGGAGGAAGATGCACACAGGTAGATTATATCCTATGCAGGAGGGTCAATTTGAAGAATATTGAAGACTGCAAAGTGGTGGCAGGGGAAAGTGTAGTTAGGCAGCATAGGATGTTAGTCTGTAGGAAGAGGTTGGAGACCAAGAACAGGAGGAGAGTGAGGGCACAGCCAAGGATAAATTGGTAAAAGTTAAAAAAGGAAGACTGCAACATTCAATAATGTGTTAAATATTCCCTCACTACTTTTAGCATACGTGAAGTTTATTTCTCATATATATAGGGGTGTAATTTAAGTACAACTGAATGAAAAGAAAATCTTTTAATAAGAAACTGGTAAGCAAAACAAAATAATTGCAAAAACAATAGCGATGATGGCCCACCTAGCATTCGTACTAGCCTAGTGTAAACCTTCTGCCCTTGACATTTTCAACGTCCATACCTCCTTACAGCAATATTATACAGGACAGTATATACAGCTATCACAGGACAGCAAGGCTGATGGAAAAGTCTGATACCACCCGATGAAGACAGTGGAAGCACATTCTCCACTTAGTTGTTTCTATACCTTGTATTCTATCACGGTGGAGTTTGGTGGTGCGTTGAATTGTACTGGTCTTAAACTGTCTTTCATGCAGACATGCATGAAAGAGATATCTGCTATCAATCAGTAGTCTCCCACAAACAAACTTCTTGCCCTCTGACACCATGCCAATTTGCTAACAGACTGAAGACATCACAAATACATCTAGGCTACTTTACGGCAATGCCTGTAAAAAGTCCTTGGTAATGGCAAATCAAATGTATGTTCAATATGGAGATGCTTTACTTTATGAGTAAACAAACTAAAATAGGCTTGTAGTATATATGAGTATCAAATACAACCCAGGGATTTAATTAAATAATGTGTGTGTATTAGGTAAATGAGATTGTTGTCACGCACATAGTTCAATAAATATTTTTTCAGTAGGTTTTCTTAATTGCAGTTTTAATATATCTCCCCAAAACATTCTCCCCTTCTTTCTTCTTTCTTTCATCTCTACATAACCATTTGCTATACAGAAAAACTCTCTGTCAAAGTAAAGTAAAGCTATATGCATCCTTAGATCATAGATTCATCAAAAGCTTTAAACAACACAGAAATGTTACCAACTTATACTATACAAGTGTAATTATTAGTAGTATAGATAGATAGATAGATAGATAGATAGATAGATAGATAGATAGATAGATAGATAGATAGATAGATAGATAGATAGATAGATAGATAGATAGATACTTTATTAATCTCCAAGGGGAAATTCACATACTCCAGCAGCAGTATACTGATAAAAAGCAATATTAATTAAAGAGCAATAAAAGCGCAGTGCAAGTTAAAAAATGCAAGGTGGAGAGTTTGAGGTAGGTATACAAGTCTATAATCTTGTGTAGTGTTATCATTTACCCCAGGGTGGAAATGAAGAGTCGCATAGTGTGGGGGAGGAACAATCTCCCCAGTCTGTCAGTGGAGCAGGACAGTGACAGCAATCTGTTGCTGAAGCTGCTTCTCTGTTTGGTGATGATACTGTTTAGTGGATGCACTGGATTCTTCGTGATTGACAAGAGCCTGTTCAGCGCCCTTCTCTCCGCCACAGATGTCAAACTGTCCAGCTCCGTGTCTACAATAGAGCATGCCTTCCTCACCAGTTTGTCCAGGCATGAGGTGTCCCGC
>NW_024378733.1:0-27748 GCF_016835505.1 Polypterus senegalus
TGTAAGCTTACAGATGGCTTATGTCATTCGAGCTGATTGTGTCAATTGTTGAGAAGAAAAGTAGGACAAAATTGGAAGTATCGTTTGAAAGAGACAGTACTGCTACAATCATTTCATTGAAGGTCACACACAATCACGCACCGTATTCCCTGTTTAATAACATGCTTTAACTCCTATCATCATGAAAAAGATATCACGTATACATCTCAGTATTTTAATTATTCAGAGAGCTGTAATATCACAAATGTAATGGATTCTGTGTCCAGTTGGAGGAAGAAAAAGCAGAAGCACGTAGTCTACGTGACCATCATCATCATCAAGCCCTTCCGTGAGAACCCTAAATCCAAAGAGGACTGTTTCATTTATGTTAGGTAGAATGCCCAGAGGGGACTGGGCGGTATCATGGTCTGGAATCCCTACAGATTTTATTTTTTCTCCAGCCGTCTGGAGTTTTTTTGTTTTTTCTGTCCCCCCTGGCCATTGAACCTTACTCTTATTCGATGTTAATGTTGATTTATTTTTTATAATTATGTCTTTCTTTTTTCTATTCTTTAATATGTAAAGCACTTTGAGCTACTGTTTGTATGAAAATGTGCTATAGAAATAAATGTTGTTGTTGTTGTTGTTGTGATTCATACACATAGAGCAAAAGATCAAATACAAAACAAAGCATTTATTGTGCTACTTTATTTACGATGTGATTTGAGAAACTAGTAAATTAAACAATTTTAAGATGAAGTTATTGCTGTTCTACTTTAATGACAAAATAAACTACGTAATTAAAGTGGAAATTCTGAGATTGAAGTTGACATTTCATGCTTTTTTCCTACTGTGTGCCTTTTTTTTCTCTCTACCCTAACAAGCTTTCATTTGACACTCAGATGGTGGGCTACAACTCGCCTTTTAGATAGATAGATACTTTATTAATCCCAAGGGGAAATTCACATACTCTAGCAGCAGTTATACTGATACAATAAACAATATTAAATTAAATAGTAATAAAATGCATGTAAAAGCAGACAATAACTTTGATTAATGTTAGCATTTACTCCCCCGGGTGGAATTGAAGAGTCACATAGTGTGGGGGAGGAACGATCTCCTCAGTCTGTCACTGGAGTAGGACAGTGATAAAAGTCTATCACTGAAGCTACTCCTCTGTCTGGAGATGATCCTGTTCAGTGGATGCAGTGGATTCTTCATGATTGACAGGAGTTTGCTTAGTGCCCGTCGCTCTGCCACAGATGTTAAACTGTCCAACTTTACTCCTACAATAGAGCCTGCCTTCTTAACAAGTTTGTCCAGGCGTGAGGCGTCTTTCATCTTTATGCTGCCACCCCAGCACACCACCAAGTAGAAGAGGGCACTGCCACAACCATCTGGTAGAACATCTGCAGCATCTTATTGCAGATGTTGAAGGAAGCCAACCTTCTAAGAAAGTATAGTCGGCTCTGACCTTTCTTACACAGAGCATCAGTATTGGCAGTCCAGTCCAATTTATCATCCAGCTGCACTCCCAGATATTTATAGGTCTGCACCCTCTGCACACACAGTCACCTCTGATGATCATGGAGTCAATGAGGGGCCTGGGCCTCCTAAAATCCACCACCAGCTCCTTGGTTTTGCTGGTGTTCAGGTGTAAGTGGTTTGAGTCGCACCATTTAACAAAGTCCTTGATTAGCTTCCTGTACTCCTCCTCCTGCCCACTCCTGATGCAGCCCACGATAGCAGTGTCATTAGTGAACTTTTGCACGTGGCAGGACTCCGAGTCATATTGGAAGTCTGATGTATATAGATTGAACAGGACCGGAGAAAGTACAGTCCCCTGTGGTGCTCCTGTACTGCTGACACAATGTCAGACCTGCAGTTCCCAATACACACATATTGAGGTCTGTCTGTAAGATAGTCCACAATCCATGCCACCAGGTGTGAGTCTACTCCCATCTCAGTCAGCTTGTCCCTAAGGAGCAGAGGTTGGATGGTGTTGAAGGCACTAGAGAAGTCCAGAAACATAATTCTAACAGCACCACTGCCTCTGTCCAGGTGGGAGAGAGATCAGTGTAGAATATAGATGATGGCATCCTCCGCTCCCACCTTCTTCTGGTATCGAACTGCAGAGGATCGAGGGCGTGCAGGAGTCAGAAAATACTGTATTTTGGAATTATGTCTGCGTGTGTGTGTGTAAACACAATAACTCAAAAATACAACAAGATAGATGGATGAAATTTGGCATGTGATTGTTCAATCATAATTGTAGACCTGTATTAACTTTTGGGACAAATCCATCAACCAGTAGTGGTACTTTACCTGAACATATACTCCATTTATTTTTTTATTCATGCATCTGCAGATTATGATTTATTCAACTTTACTTTTATAGTAATTGTTAAATATATTAATGTGATTTGATTTGTTGTTGATGGTTCTTTAATGTACATAATACAAATAGCATAAATAATAATAATAATAATTTATAAAATAATCAATGTCTTGCAGTTTCTCCTTAGATATCCATCCCCATATCTGAATATACAAGAAAGTCGAGGGGAGACGACTCCCGATTTTTTCAGATGAAGAAGTTTTGAGGTGGGGTGGTGGTCAACCGCCACACATTTTTTTCAGTATTATAATCTTTTTGTTCTCATTTATGTCTTAACCTAGAAAATGATGAATTGCCTAAAACAGCTTAATAATAAAAACAATAATAATAATAATAATTTCTTTATAAACAGCCTCTTTTTGCACATTGAGGCACTTTAAATGTTAACATATGATGTTAATTAAAAACATTTCCAAGGTCATTGGGGGGTATTTTCCGTACGTCGCTTAAATCATCCGAGATCAGATGCCTCAACTTGGATGAGTTAATGCCAGTGAAGCTCATCCGGGATAAGTCGGTTTTTCAAACGCAGCCGTGTAGTAGATTAGTCTAGCTGGATCTAATCATCCGAGATGATTGCACGCGCCTGTGCTGATTGAAAAGCCCATATATATCGAGTCTAGAAAACATGATCAGCAAGTCTTTGATAGGCTGCAACAAAGTGACGAAAGAACGGGCTCATTTTTTCACACAAGCAGAGCAGGACCTTTTATTTGAAGGATATGAAGAACTTCAAGATTTAATATGCACAAGGAGTAACACTGCAAAAGCAGCCCAAACCAGAAAAGTTAGCTGACAAAAAGTGGCCGACAAATTAAATTATTATTTAATATGTCATAATTCCAGATCAAACGTAAGCACAAGGAGAACATGGGAACAGGTTAAAGTTAAGTACAACAATATACTTCAAACTGGTAAATATTGGTATATAACTATTTAAAGAATTGTTGACATAAAGAATCATATATAATATAAAAAACATTAATTTTAAAGCTAATAAGAAGGCAGACAAGCAAAAAACAGGTGGAGGTCCATGCGGTCCAGACCAAACCCCTGCAAAGAGTTTTGCTCTCCAGCATAATGCCCATCGTCCTGTTTCTGAGGGCATTCCAGGGGGAAGCTCCTCTTCAGAATCAGTGTCAGGATGCAGTGGTCACTTCATTTCAGGTAAAGGATGGTCATTGCATATATTTGTCCTCAATGTGTGCCATAGGTATGTTCCATAGAGACCTCTTTTTTTGTTGGGTCAGTTGCAGTGAAGTCATATCCCTAGAACTTGTGTCTGACCAACGAGATATTGTGAAGGTCAAATATTTGATGAAGACACTGTGTCTGATTATTCTTCAGGAGGAGAGGTACATTTTCCAAATAATGTTTGATCAAACTCCACTCTGATCAATCCCATGTGCCCCAATCACATTTGGAAATCCTGGGTAATGAGAATGTTAGGCTGATTGTGAGATTCTTTATGGAGCTGTGGGTGTTTTTGCCTGTGTATTACCTACCTGCAATGGCATGAAACGCCTCTTTTATTGTCTGCACACGCAGGTGTCAAGAAACACTATGAAAACCGGAAGGAAATATTTCAGACCCAAACAGGCGTTACGGAATTGCCTGGAAAACTGCACTTTTAGATAGATTTTCCGCATCACCTACAGTATATAAAAAAGTGCCTTTGCAAAAAACCTCAAAGAAATGCATACTGTCTGTGTGGTTGTGAGAGCCCGACTTCACCTAGTTTGACTTTGAATATAAGGTGCTAATAAATCTTTGAGGTACAATATTCCCCCTCGGCTAAAGTGGTATCTTTTGAAAAGAATTTCCTCTGGAGCAATAAAGCACCTCTCTATATGAAATTCTCTTCTTATAATTTGTGCACGATATCAATTAGTCTCTCATTCATGAACAGTGAAGCCATGACTGAATGAATTCCATGCACAGACACTGATTAAGTGTGTGAGCTAATCCTTGTGTACATAAAACAAAGCTGCGCCGAGCAGGTTTGAGGATTTGGATGTGCTGCTATGACAACTCATCCAGCAAGAGTTTCAAAAAATGACAGATCAAAGATCAGGCCAAATAGTCAACAATTACATCAGGCTAAACGAGTAATGCATGTGCAAAAAATACCCCCATTGTATTATCGTGATGTTTGTGAGATTTACCAGGTATGTTTATCAGTTTCATCCTTGAAGATTATAACACACACACACACACACACAGATACACACACATACATAAGGTGATCCCATCCAGACAAAGTCTCGAGTGGTGTTAAGTGCCAGTCACTCTCCAATATTCCACATAGGATTCTCTACATACGCATTCACTACCACCAGCACTAACAAACGTGCTACATTGTACACACATAGAAGAAAACACAACTCTCTGGCTTCTGTACTTTTTACCAACCACACTGTGTCTTAGTTTTACTGCAGTTGTTCAAATAATTGAAAAGTGACATCAACAACCTTGATACACCCTGTAAATGAGAAAATAGTGACCTAACTCACACTTGGTGCCCTCTTATTATTTTAATGACTCTATTGTACATAAAAGACAAAGTACAGAAAATATAAAACATCTGGTATTTATTAATATGTAACAATACCAAATAGGAGAAAACAGAAAATAAAATAAAATAGCAAACTGCACATATAAAGAGTCTTAGAAAAGCTTACTGAAAATCAAAAATGTGAAGGGGTGGTTGTTGGCCTGCAGAAGCTTTGATTTAGCAGTTGGTATTCTTCATATGTTACGTTTTCAGACATCCAAATGAAATGGTCACATGTGTCTCGAGCTCGGATGTTGCTTCCTCTGCTGCCCTTCTGTCATTTCAGTAAGTCACATGATGGATCGATTAAAATGTGTCCACATTAGCAGTCTGCACTTATTTTTGCAGTCTGTGAGCGGCTCCTGCACCAAAAATGTTGGCATTTCATTCATTTTTGTTCTTTTTGCATTTTAATAGCATGTGATAGGTGTTTGTCTCCGTGGCCATCACTCATGTTGTCTGTCACAGTAGGGTATCAGCTCTTGTTGTGCTTACAGATCAGCCTTTCTTTTAGACAAATAGCTCATTTGCCATGGAAGGTGATATGCGACATTTCCAGCAGTGGCATTTCTCCTTTACCTATGAAAAGCTCAACAAAGGCACATCACCACAGTCAAAGAAAGAGAATCTTTCCCTTGTAATAAAGTGTGATCTTTCAGATTGGGAGCAGCATTGTGTATACATTTGTTATTCACGTCACCATGCTATTAAACATTTAATGCCAGATCTATAAGCTTTTCTTGACATTCACTGTGTGAGAGGGCATCAACATTTCATCAGGTATAACTGATCATTAAAAGGTATGTCTGTCCTTACTTATAATGGACAATACACAAAGTGTGCCAAGTTTCTGATATAGCAGCTAAAATGGCAGTTAGAAAAGGAAGCACAGGAGATGACACATTTTAGACACAGCAGGCTGTGAGTGAAGAGCGAGTGCCAGAGAACGACTTACATACTGGACATTTTCACAAACACAACAGAACAGACAGCATGTGCAAATGCTAGAGTAAACAGTCATATTTCTTTTGTTTTGCTTCATGTCATGAAGATGCTGACACTTTAAGATTAAAAGTTGCTGAAGCTGGAAGGACCAGTGGAACATGGAACTGGATCAAGAACAAGGTTCTGCTAAGGAAATGAAAATCGTATGAGTTTATGGTTATTTTTTACATAACAAATAAGTAGAGTGCCAACAGTTTTTAGATTTCTCAATTATTTTCATCATCATACATTGTGAAGCCATATGAGTGATTGTCAGTGGTATTATTTCTTTTCATTCACTGGACAGGCCTTCATACAGTATACAAAAGGGTCATTTAGCTTTTGACTTCACCTAAACTTAATTCTGTATCACATAGATATTGCTTGAAATGGCTCTTGTTAATATTTATGTTTCAGTCTTAGCTTGTCATCCATTCAAGTAACAATTTCATATCAGAGTGATTGGCAGCTCATTATTTAGTCAGATAACCTGACGCTGTGGGTTCAAATCTCACTACTGACATTCTGTGACCCTGAGCAAGTCACATCACCTGCCTGTGCTCCAACTGGAAGAACAAATGAAATATAACCATTTGTATCTCAAGTGTTGTAAATCAACCTGAATAAAGGTGTCTGCCAAGTAATAATGATGAAGTCGAGCAAAATGACACTTTTATAGGCTAACTGAACAGATCACAATATTCAAGCTTTCAAGGCAACAGATATTGTAATCTGTTCAGTTAGCCAATAAAGGGTCATTTTGTTTGACTTCTCATTGCATCCATAATGGCTAACATGGCACAGCACCCTAGTACTCCAGCCAAATAATAAATGTCAGCTTTTAGAAGAGCCATCAATTGATTATTAGCTCTGCAAATCAGCAGCCTTTTGGGGAGGCCTGCAGCCTGACTGTTTACTGAAATAGCTGTCAGTAGAGACTGGCCGATGCTAAAGGAGTTTGGACACATTACAGAACATTACAAATGAGACTTGTGCTGTACTCTTACATATCAGTTATAATAAATGATATTTTATAGACACAAACAGACATAACTGCTCACGTCTCCAACATTATTCTCTTGCCCAGCACTTCCTCTCAGCTCTGTGAGTAAACTGCTCAGACTGGTTTGACTCGTCTGCCTGCCTTTAGGAGGCCATCAGAGTTCAAACAACAGGCAGTATGGCAGCTGGGAGATCTGAGAATGAACTGACTATGAGGCCAAAGAAAACTTAGTGAATCATTCTGTTCTTCATTATTGTTTTTTAATTTGAATAAGAAGATTTAAATATGGACACAATAAAATGCTTCATTCAGACTGATTATCCACCATGTTGGAGTCAATGTTCAATGGTACTCAAATCAGAAGTAGTAGATCTCTACACCTGGCATGAAAATTATTATTAGGATTTCAGACTCCATTTCCACTTTCAGATGAACAAGCTAATATTTTAGTAGAGTGGGTTTGAATAATTGGCTGACCTCTTTGTGTTCCAAATGGCCAGTGTCTGCTTTATTTCAAAGTGGGATACGCCTTTGGGGAGATCACCATTTTATTGTGCTGATGTTCTGCAGCTGAGTAAGACTGAATTTATTTCTAGCCGTATACATTATAATAGGAGGACTATAGTAGAAGAAAATGGAAAGCTGCTAAAAGTAAAAGACACAAAGATTAGTCCAAGGTACAATCAGTCCCGTAATTCCTAGAAACCCAAGAGAGTGAGCTAACTAGTTAGTAATGAAAAGTCCATCAGACTGAGTAGAAGAACAGGAGTTGAACAGAAACATTGGAGAGCCCAGAAGACTTGTGGTAGAAGAACATTTATAGATCTGAGCCACACTCTAAAGTGTTCTGTACACTCTCACGCAAACAAGTTATTTGTTATAGTTTTGGGTAAAAAAAAATTTGGTTTTCTTATTGAGTTATGGAGGAGGCATTAAGATTCTTCTTGACAGCTTAGTGAGTTTGTCATAAAATAGTCTTGACTTGGTAATTGTAAACCAGTTCCGCATGAAGAAGATTCATCAGAGGCTGAAATAAAGATTACAGTTTTAAATGTGAGATTGCTGACAAATAAAACCTTGACATTAAATGAATCTCTAACTCGCTGTCTTTGTGCCCAGCAGTGTAAGACATGATGACACCAAGCAGATTTGTCAAGTGCCAGTGATTGTGCTTCTGTCCAATTCATACCCAGTAAGTGAAGGTCTTCGTTACTGTTTTGTCCCGAGATCATCCTTGGTCTGCCTGATTGTCGTTTTCCAGGCAGGGCTCATTGCATGGCCTGTTATGGTAGTCTGCTGTTCTCCATACCTGATAAATGGCTGAACCAAGTCAGGCATCTTTCCTGTATTTCTGTAGTAGGTAACTGGGTAGCTGGGATGATAGTGCTGTTACATACTTCCATCTTGGTTTATATAGAGAACTGCTTGTTTTCCCATATTTTCCTCTATCCACTCATGGTGGAGGATGTACGTCAGCTGTGGTGTTGTTGTCACAGGTAAGCAGGCTGCCAAGATAACAGGGTCAACACAATATCCCAGTCAAAAATGGTAAGATTGTTTATCGGACAATAAGGGGATCACGTCATGATTGAAGGAACACTTTTGCGATATCCTAAAAAGACCTAAACAAACCTCCTCCTTATGGATTCAGAGCCTAAACAGGCAGTTTGTCCTGCTGTTACTTCCACAAGTCATTTTACCATCAACTGTGATCCATTTACACTCTCTAAATCTATAACTTTAACACTAGAATTAGCTGATTCTTTGAAGGACATGTGATTGGCAGGATGACGCCGGAATATGTCCTGTATTCAAATGGTGCCATCATTCGCCTCTACACCTGGTGCAGCTGCGTTGTTCTTATATGTGAGTGGACGCTTTCTTATGGGAGGGCTTCTGTTCTCTTTCTCCGATCTGAGTTCATCTCTGATATAGTGCGTCTTTATTTGAAAACAGCAGTGTCAGATCTGAGTGAGTGTGAACGCGACTGTAACTTTGACAAGCACTATAAATTTACAGCGGCTGTTACAAAACCAAATCAACTGTATGTTTTTATTGTATAATATTAACAATAAGAGCAGATCTCTACTCAAAACGGTAAACTTGAGAAGCTGCCATCATCGAACCCAGAAGCTCCTGATTGGGAGTCAGCAGTTCTTAGCATTGCACCACACAAGCTGTAGTATCAACCGCCTACCGTAACCTGCTTTCTTTTTCTTTGGTTAAATTCTTGAATAAAAAGTGCACTTGTTTTGTTATACTTGTGCCTTTTGAGGAAATGTTTATTTCATATTTGTATTTTAGGCTTCACACATTATACATTTCATGTCTACATTTTTTCAATTATTACTGAAACATGAAAAACATTTCTGTGTTAACTACGTTTTACATAGATTGTTGTCGACATTGTTGTTGACACTGAACACACATGAAATGTACAGTATGTATTCCAAATGACGATGTACTTTTTTTACCATATAAAGCTCCAGCACTTATCTCGAAGATAAACACTGAGCACTGACAAACGTCTTTGTGAATTGCTGTGCACATATGTGGAGTGCTGTGTGTACTCTATACAGTACAATGAACAATTTATACTGCCCTCTGTCAGACAGTCCCTTGGTAAATGAGCAGGATCATAGCACAGTAGAAAGCTTGATACCAAATACAGAGTTCCCTGATGAAAGAGTCAGACAAGTTTATAACGTTCAGAATTCCCTTTGGAGGTTTTACTTTAATCACTATCTTCTTGGCATTGCTGCTGCACCCCAGAATGTTCATAGTCACATAGTCTTGAGGATCACTGAATATCTGTAAGGAATCGCCTGTCATAAGGACTATGTGCTTATTCAGGAAAAACATGGAACGAGCATGTGTGTTCATGTATTTAGTTTGTAACATTTAGGTCTGTAACACAAAGAGCAATTCTCTGCAACTACATATACTGGCATTAGAATTTAAATTTAGTTCAGTTCAGTTCAAATTCCCTAAATCAAAGGCTGGCCAGGTAGAGGCTGAGCTCACTGGCATATCCAGTAAGACACACCTCATGGTTGCTCCAGTCCAGGTACAGAGGTGGTTGACAGATGTCATTGTGAATACTGGCAGCCATGTTACTCTTATGTAGAAGAACTTGTGAGTGAAGGTATCAGGTCATCATGAGAAGTTGCTTTGGCATTAACTTCATTTTCATGGATGGCAATTAGCATAAGGCTATAGGCAAAGACTTAAGAGAATACCATCTCCGAAAAGCTACCTGGAAGATGGGCACAGTTTCTAGAATATTCTCACCTAATATTGCCAGTCCTAATAATGAAATTAGTAGGATTTGTAATTATATTTATATATTCTATCTTTGAAGGTATGTTCTGACTGGAGGTGGAAGTGTGGTGTAGCGGGTCCACAGCTCAGATTGAAAAGGGCAGTTTTTAAATAGATAATCACCACACTCACGCGTTAAAGAGGGGTGCAGTTATGTGGCCGGCGCCCCAGGAGCTTCAGTGATGCGGGTGGTACTCACTTAAGTGCACAGGTGAGGAGTCGTTCACATCCGTAATTGATGCTGGGAGCTGCTAATCGCCACACCTGATCTACGTCCCCATTATATATAATAGGAATGGAAGATTAAAGGAGAAGAAGGCAGCTGGAAGTGAGGAAGCCGGTGTGTGAGAGCGAAGAGCAAGTGAGTGCAGTCCGGATGTATGCAGGCAGCTGTGAGAGGCGAGCCCTAGTGGGGTGTTTGGCTGACACCCAGGGCCGACAGTAGTGGTCGCCTCCTGATGAGCGCTAGTGTGCAGCAGGAGTGACCAGGAGAAGGTTGGCTCACCCCATAATGCTGAGAAGGGAGCGGGAGTCTGAGATTTGGAGTGGAAACAAAGTGTGAGCGTACTGGCCATTGGAGGAAGCCAAGTCTCGGTCTGGCAGATGGCTAAACGACTCCAGGGATCAGGAGGCCACCAGACCAGCCAAGTGAAGAAGGTCAGCTGCAGGTATGGTGACTCCCCTGGCGCATAGCCTGGATGGGAGAAGCAGGGAAGTCGTCAGTAGAAAGAAGGCATCAGGCTTTGTTTTAAAAGGACTGCTTCCAGCCATTGTTTTTACCATCGTATTAAATAGAATTATTTATTGGATTTTAACCTCCACAGATTCACCTCTGTTTTAATGGATTATTTATTTAATAACTGTTTGTAGCACTGCACTATTTATTTGGACACTGTTTTTGGTTTTGTTTTTTTAATAAAAGCACTTTTGCACTTTTTTGCACCATCCCCTTGCTTCATTTTGTCTCACTGTCAAGCTTATGGGTGACATTACCGACGGTGTCAGGTTCGAGAGCTCCCCAGAAGCCAGACGGGAGCCTGGGGCAGAACCCACATCGTCACAGGGAGCATTTGTTTTTATCAAAGGCTTGTAAAGAATTATGGGGTGGGGGGTCTACCTCGGCAGCAGAAATGAAAATGTTATGTGACATCAACACAGCTAGCGTCCTTGGCCAACAAGAAGTGGTGAGACCCCTACAGCAACAGTGAGTAGATACACAGACTTTGTAAAACTTCCATCATCACTCTGATATCTGCATTATGGATGGTGTCTGTTCACCAGCATACATACTGGGGGTTCACTCAGACTTAAGGAGCCATTAAAAAACATTTTGACATAATGCTAGCCAAGGGTGTTATAGAGACTTCGACCTCCCCATGAGTGTCTTCAGCGATTTTGGCTAAACGTTGTGGTGGGTCTTTTCTCTTCTGCATGTAACCCCGTGGACTGAATGCCAAGACTCACTTGGATTACACCAAAGGTACACACGATACTCGAGTCACTATTGGAAGGTGAAAATGGGAGAAGGCAGTGAGGATAAGTGACATAAAACAAAAAACATGAGAAACTAAAAGCAAAAACCTAAGAGCAGCAGCAGCTTTAAACATGAGCTGGCCAGAAAAACAACACGACACTGACTCCAGTCATCCAGACCGAAACATGTCTGTCCACCAAGGAGCTGAAGATTAAGATAAACCAACTAACAATTGAAATAACTGTCTGAGACTGTGGCGGACCGCTGAGGCCCTTACTCAGCTTAGACGTCTCTATATTGGAAGGACTGGGGTAGAGGGCTTATTCTGGACATTATCTCACCCGGAACGCTAGAGGGCACCCAAAGGCTTGCAGAGGTGCCACGGGTTTGGAGCATGGAAGCTTAACTCTGCTGGGGCTCGTGGCTTCTGCCAGGGGGCACCTGGATGTTTACTTGTCCCTGTTTGGCAGCACTTCCACCACACCAAGAAGTGCTGCCAGAAGAAGGTCGCTGGACACCTGGAGTCCTTCTGGGTGTCCTTTAAAAGGGTCAGGGTCACCACTGTTTAATGGCCAGAGTCGGGAGGAAGAAGGACAAAGCCTGGAAGGAGGACTGGAGGCGAAGAGACTGTGCTGTGCTTGTTGGTGCGTTATGTACTGTGCAGTGGAGAACAGGGCGAGCGCTTCACCACTTAAAATAAACGTCTGCTGGGTGGTGAAACTTGTGTCCTGCCTGTCTGTGTTGGTTTAGGTATGCACCCGCCCTGAGCTTCACAAGACGGTACACTTCTGATAGCAAAGGTTTTGCCATAGGGATGATATTCATTACATCACCAATGGGGAACATTGTAGCAGAATTTCTGGGTATGCCAAATGTCTTAAGCCTTTGACATATGAGTTCAGCTCAGCCCACGTTAACACACCTGTACCTTTGTCAATGTTACAGACACCAGACATGTTAGTGTGTATCATCATACCAGGTGGAGACCTTCACTGCCTGAGCTCATGTCTCAAATGAACCATTCACCCTGTCTGCTCTCACATTTCACTTTGAATCTCCTCTTCCTCCTCCTCCTCACTGAGCACAGCCAAACTTTCACTTTCATTTCTTCACAAGTCACCTCCCGGTTTACCTGTCTGAGTCTCTCTGCCTGACTCTCCTGAGACAGACCATGGCAGAAGCACATCTGTTAATATCTGAGGAAGAGTTCACCTACTCGGTGTGTCTGGACACCCTGACTGACCCGTCTCAACACCATGTGGTCACAGTTTCTGTCTCAGTGCCTTAAGAATTTTTGGGATCAGAGCCAAGCGTGCACCTGTCCTCAGTGCAGAAGGGCCTACGTACCAAGGCCTGAGCTGCGAAGAAACACTCTGCTGAATGAAGTCATCAAGAAACTGAAGAAGAACAGTCTCGGTTCTCCTCCCTTGTCTCAGAATTATGTCAGGCCTGAGAGACGTATAGTGTGACGCCTGCACCGGGGAAGTTCAGAGCAGTGAAGTCATGTCTTACCTGCATGGCCTCCTTCTGTCAGGTTCACCTCCAGCCTCACTATGAAGGAGCTGCCTGGAAGGACCACAAGCTGACAGACCCGAGTGCAAATCTGAAAGATAAGCTCCGCGCAAAACATCAGAAAGGCTTGAAGGTGTTCTGCCAAACAAATAACTTGTGCATCTGTATGATATGTGTGGCAACTGAACACAGAGGGGATTATATTGTGGAGCTGAAGACCGCAAGGAAAGAGAAGTAGGTGAGAGAAATTTGTGCAAGACTTCCTCCTAGGGACAAATAAAGTTCAGTCTATCTATCTATCTATCTATCTATCTATCTATCTATCTATCTATCTATCTATCTATCTATCTATCTATCTACATCAACACAGAAATCTGTTCATTTTCTGAATCTGACCGTTTTATGTTTTGGAAAAAAAAAATTTTCAATTTAAAACATCCCCCCCCAAAATGGGAAAACCAAATTGGGGGGTACCCCCCGGGAAACACATTAGGGACAGCTGGACTCTGTCCTGGGTGGGATATCAGAGCTTAACTGACATTCACACAGAAGTTATTTAGTGTCCAACTATGGTGTTGTGGGTCCCCAGCTCTCTAAGTAAAGGCCAATTTTTTTCAAATAATCACCACGCGTGGCTTAACGAGGGAGCATGGTGGCTGTAGCGGTCTTGGGCGATCTGTGGTGTGGGCGTTTCTCACCAAGTGCACAGGTGAGGGACTCCCACATCAGTGATTATTCCTGAGGCTGCGAATGTGCAGCAGCTGCTATGCCCTCTCAATATATAAAAGGGCGAGTCGGCTGGAGAGGAACAAAAAGGAGAACAAAAAAATAGAAACAAAGAAGGGCGGAGGTGGCTGGAGAAAGCAGGAGAGCGAGTGAGTGATAGAGAGCCGGTGCGGGTGAGCGAGCGAGCGCTCGCAGACAGCTGTGTAGAAGCCTGGGTGTTTGGCCAACATCTGGGTGGGAGTCATAGTAGTGTTTACTCCTGCTGTGTGAACGAGTAGCAGGAGTGACCAATGAAGGGCGACTGGCTGTGTAAGACCGGGAAGGCAGCAGGAGTCGGGAGATTTGGTGGTGGATTCCCCAGCTGTGCGTCCTGGCCGTTGGGTGAGAACCAAGTCTCGGCCTTGGGATGAGTGCCAGACCGAAGCCAGGAATCGGGAGGTCCCCAGACCCGTGTGTTTAATGAATGAAGAACGGCTGCAGAAGAGCGTCTCGCCTGTTGCATGGCCCAAACGGGAGAAGCAGGTGAGACGCTAGTGTAGAAGAAGCACCGGGCTTATTGATTTTAAGGATTACTTCCAGCAACATTTTAACTTCGGGTTTTAAAGGATCATCTTTCTACAGTATTTTAAACCTCCCGTTTTTTACTTCTGTTTTATAGATTATTTATTTAATGAAGACTTTTGAGTCACTGCACTATTTTAAACACTGTTTTCTATGATTGTTTTAAATAAAAGCACTTTTGCACATTTGTACCATCCCCTTGCTATTTTTGCCTCACTGTCTAGTTCATCTCGGTTATAACTATTGACGGTGAACTTTGAGGTGTAGGTGGAAACGTAAATCTTGTGATTTTGGCATAAAGTGACATCAGTACAGACCTAAATGGACTAGAAATGTCAACCTGCAGTAGATCCTGGTGTTGTTGATGTGTCACTTGGGCTGCATGGAGACCTGCTGTGTGTGTCTCTGGTGTGACTCCTGGTCTCGACGTGTTTTGTAGTCCTTTTGCGCCCCCTACAGACTATTGTAATGCTGGCAGGTTAAGTTAAACTCCACTCTGAGTGAACTTAGTGATGACTTCATGAATGTCAGCTAAATATCTAACAAAAAACAAACAAATAAAACAAAACTTCTTGTAATAAAGTGAAAATTCCCAACATGCATTTTCAGGTCTAAATATTGTCATTCTGATGTCTTTTTGTGCATTTTCTAAATTGACAAGATTTTAAATATTGAGTATATTTTTTTTATTGCTCATTGCTTAGCAGTGCTTTCTAACAGATTCAACATTGTGGATGATGTGAGGAAAAAATGAGGTTGTGTTACTGAAATGTGAAGTGTCTTATCTTTTTTTAATATTTGTGTACTCAGAGTGCAAATACAGAAAGGTAAGAACATGGAACTGTAGGATATTTTCCCTAACACCCCATGAGTATTCACCAACAGGATGAGCTGGGCAGGACCCTGAGTGAAATCCAGAGTCGAATTGGGATGAGAGAGAAGAAAGTGAACGACACAAGGAAGATGGTGGAACAGATAAAGGTGAGTGCAATTAAGAAGACATTTTATGTCAGCAAGAGGTGAAATGAATTAAAAATACGAGAGCCCTCAGAGCTTCTCTGTTACAGACGTACAGGAAACGTGAAAACAAAAGACGCTTCATTATTTCCTTCATAGAATTTAAGAATTAATATGCTTGGTGACCCTAATTTCTCTGTCATGTCACTACTGAAGGTGACTTTCTGGCCAGTCTCCGTACTGCAGGTTGGCCCTGATGAGTTGGCTCGACTGGCACAATTCCCCTGAGTGGCTTTGATTGTCCATCTTGAAGATCACAACTTTGTCTCACCCTACATTTAAAATTCTTTGGCTGGTATGTGTAATGCAGATGAGATTTTCTTGTTGCATTTAAGCTTTCGTGTTTTTCTTTGTGATAAAATTACTTTTCATTTTCAGGAAGTTGAGCCCTTCACATACATCTTGTTTTTAATTGTAGTGTATATAATCTTTTCAAATGTTATTCATGTCTGCACATGATCTTCATTTTTTCTGATGTTGGCCCATTTTCTGTCCTCCTAGTCTAAATATCTACACTGACCAGACATATGCTATCTAATGTACCGAAGCAGCAAAGGTAGTGTTCAAATCAGGGAGGTGGACGTGCCTGCTGGTCAGAGGATGTGTAGAGAACCCAACATGTCATTTAAACATTGTGTTGTGCCACCCAGACTCAGAAAGTCAACAGAGCTTTAAAAAGGTGATATGACCAATGTGGGACAGAGGAAGTGGGAGCCACGTGCAGGGTTTAGATCTCCAGTGTGCTCTGACCCAGAAGGTCAGACAGCATCCAAGACTGAAAACTGAAGACCATCCATCCATCCATCCATCCATTTTCCAACCTACTGAATCCGAACACAGGGTCACGGGGAGTCTTCTGGAGCCAATCCCAGCCAACACAGGGCACAAGGCAGGAACCAATCCCGGGCAGGGAGCCAACTCACCGCAGAAACTGAAGACCTCCCATGTCTGTCTTTTCAGTTATTTTGAGGCTCAAAATGATCATTTTAATCATATATATATATATATATATATATATATATATATATATATATATATATATATATATATATATATATATATATATATATATATATATATATAAATTGCCAGGTTGGGGATGAGGTGCTCCCTCAAACTAAGGAGTTTAAGTATCTCAGGGTCTTGTTCACGGGTGAGGGTAGAAGGTAGCGTGAGATTGACAGGCAGATCACGGCAGTGTTGTACCAGTCAGTTGTGGTAAAGAGAAGGCTGAAAGCTCTCGATTTATTGGTTGATCTACATTTCTGTTCTCACTTATTTTCACGAGATGTGGTTAGTGACTGAAGAACGAGCTCACAGATACCAGCAGCAGAAATAAGCTTCATGTTCAGGGTGCACATGATGAGGAGCAAAGACTTCTGGCCCGGCTCAAAGAAGAGCCGCTGCTTCTCCATATCAAAATGAGCCAGTTAAGGTGGTTCAGGTGTCTGATTAGAGATGTCTTCTGGATGCCTCTCTGTCCAGATGTTTCAGGCATGTCCAACTTGTAGGCAAGCAGTGTGGTGTAGTGACTTTTAGCCCATAGTTTACTAGTTCTGTCCTTATCTGTGGCTTGCTTTGAGTCCGTGAGCGCGTCACTGAAGCCCCCTGCGCTCTAACTGCATAAAACACACAGAAACCATTGTATGAGTTAGTGACCCAGTAAAGGGGACTCATGGGAAGGCAAACAGGGATAGTGACAGACAATGACAAATTACAGTCACGGTGACAGTGCTGAAAAAAAATGTGCTGCAAACAATGACCTGCATTAAGCTGGGATGATTCAAGGGAGAACATAGCATGGCCACCTCAAAGTAATCACAATAAGCTGACATCTTGAGGAAGTCCAAAGAGGATTCCACCTAATGCTGCGCAGGGTTTGACAAGAGGCCAAGAGGCTTTATAATGGCAGACCAAACTGAAGAATTCTGGTTATTGTAAGGAAAGAGCAGAACTGCAGGTTTATTAAATGAACGCCAGGCAGCACCACAACATCAGTTAGCTTTTCTGCAGTCTTCTTCAGCCCTCTGTTGTGTTTCCTCTTTCTGTTGGAAGTTTATGACTTTACTATCTTGGGATCTTCACCTACAGTTTGGTATTTAGGATTTTGTTTAAATATGAGATGGCAGATATTTAGCTTAAATGGTTATTGTTAATTCATTTCAGTTCTTTTGATCTTCCCATTTTTGTTTTGATGCTTAATAATTAATTTGCACTTTGTAATGTGTGCTGTGACAGTGGAGACAGACAGGCAGACAGATAGACATGTAGATCACTGCCGCTACTGGCCCCACACCTTTGGAGAAAACTCTAACTGTAGTCCACTGTACCTAATTTTGTGGCCACTCCTCGACTGACCTCATAGGTATTGGGGGCTGCAGTTTCACTCTGTTGCCTCTGTTTGCTACGATGTCTTTCTGTCATCTTAACTGTTGTATCTCTAGATATGTGACTTAACAACAGCAAATTGAGTGTAGATACGCATTGTGGCCTGTGGATATGCAGCCTGTTAAAGCGCCACGTCATGTTTGCGTTTCCAATTAGACAGTGATGGTAACTTTCTCTAGTTGTTCGTTTAGATGTGCAGTCAGAAGGTCGGTGCTGTGCAGCTTTCTCCCTGATTTTACGGGTGTCATGAGGCTAATTTGTTGATTTGGGTGTTTTGAGTCCTGAAATCCGCACCTCCTGTGGTTCTTCATTATCTGATCTCTTAACGGCAGTCCTTCTGATGGAGTGTGACACACCAGTTTACTTCAAATGCATTTTTTCCGATTCATATTTACACGAGCATAGCTGCCAGTTCTTTCAAGTTTACATGAACACTTTCATCATAACGCTGAACATCAGAGACAGCACACACAGCGCCATCACTGACGTATCATTCACGTAAACCACTCGTCCAACGATGCTATTGACGCCAATTTGTTTGATGCTACTGATGCTGCATAAACTGTGTAATGTGCTCACTGCACACGTGACCCTCCTCTGTATGTCTAATTGGTTTTTTTCAGTTAACTTTTTGACTGTTCATCATAAACAGAAGCCTGCTGTCTGTCGGACCAGGTGAACAAGAGCATCTGTGATCGTTGCAGTCCAAAATCACCACCATGACTTTGAGTACCACCTTCTGGAGGCGTTGGATTGGTTTAGAAATGTGACACTCAGTGAGCCGTCTAATTGCTCCCACCCATTTGTTTGGGTGGTCTCCAGACGTACAGTATATATCCTACATCTGGCTTCAGCGAGACTAAATCCAGGAGGCCCTGCCATATGTAGTTCTTCTCATAGAGTAGCCTGGGCACCTGGTGGTAGGAAGATCTCAATCTGCGCTGATTACTTTGTAGAACAAATTCAATCCAGTCTTCTAGTGTATCTGACCGGACAAATTATAATAGTGTTCTGGGCATGGATGACAACGAAGGTGCTGGACTAACTTGTGAATTTGTCTTCATTATCTGTTTTATTGTCTCATGTTTCAGTTTAATTTTGATTAATTGTTTTCTTTAGTGTGTTGACCTTCTTTATTGTCTTGCTCCCTATTCCTTATTTATTTAATGAAATATTTTATAATATATTATATTACCTTTAACATAGGTGGGTAGCTGCCCTCGTGTGCCGTTTATTAACCCTTTTCTGCAGCACCCAAAGGCCATTAAGAGCTTTATATTTGTTTCTTGCTGTGGCTTTGCTCCCTTTTTGTATTTTTACTTTGTAGTTTTAGTGTTTGGAGGTCTTTTGACTCTTTTGCCCTTCTGGATTTAGACTTTTAACTTTGTAATTTTTTTTTTTTTTAATTTTGGTATTGTTTCTTTGCATTTTGACTTTTTAAATGTTTAATTTTGTAGTGTTTTTTATGAATTCATTGTTTTCCTCCCTTAGCCTGTTGTATTCAGTCATGATCTCTTTTTTCTCAAAGTTTAGTATTAGGGTTTATTTTCCTAATTAAAAACACTTTTTAATTAATTTCTTAACACACCTTTAGTCCAGAATACACCTTTTGCACTGAGCACCTATGGAGGACAAGTTTTTGAGGTAATTTTCTTTTCATTTTCACTAAATGGTAATAAACATGCAGGGTGTGTCTGCCAGGCAGAGTAACCCGCACCACACATCAAACCTGAGCCACAAATCAGAGTTGTAGTCAAAGAAAGAAGACAAACTTTCTAACATGATGTTTTTCTTCTTAACCCTACCTGTCCTAGTCACATATTTCATTTAGAATTCCTCTTGAAAGGTTGCAGTCAGGCAGCGATAGTCACAAAATGACAGGGATGATGAAGTAGAATAAAGAACTGCTTGTACAAAAACACCCAAAATGAGTCAAATTGAACCCGGAGGAACATCACACTCTGCACTTGAGGACCTCACTTTAGATTCCATCGTCTACATGTGGGCAGATTCATGATTACAATACACATAAAGCCCTCTGTATTTCTGATTCACAGCAAATGCATGCTGTTCCATGAAAAAGTATTTGCCCCCTTCCTTATTCCCTCTTTTTTTGTTCCTTAATAAGACTTTATTGTTTCTGATCTCGAAACAAATGAAGTAAAATACAAAAGACAACCTGAGTAAATACAACACACCAATTTAAATGATCATTTAATTTTTGAAGGAAAAAAATCTACCAACACCTATATCACCTGTGTGAAAAAGTAATTGCACCCAAGCTAAAATTTGTTTTTTGCCACCTTTACGAACCTGAAATCAAACAGTTTTTGGGGTTTTGGGGTGATGACTGACATTTACCTTTTGATAGCGGCTGTATTCAGGTTTCCCCCCAATTAGAGAAAGTCACCCAGGCACTGAAGCAGCTCATCCACTACCACCGCCATGTCTGACTGTGGCCCTGATGTTCTTATATGTTCTTTATGCCGAGGAACGGGCCCTTTTTTATTCCAAAAAAATGACACTTTTTGGTTTTTCAGGTTTTCTGGGTGTTTTTTCAAATTTGGGCAAGCCTTTGTTTCTTTTTTTCAGCAATTTTCCTTTACAGCCTCCCATGGGTCTTTTTCTTTGGGGTTTAGAGAGGCCTGCAGTTTTTTTAGATGTTTGTTCCAGTTTTCAGGACTTCCCCGGGTGACTTTCATTTCTTTCTGGAGTAATTTGGCTAGGCCACCCCTTTGGACAGATTATCCTCTTCCCAAAACTTCCCATTTGAAGATGAAGGCCTCCTGTTTGGGTTTTTTGCAGTTTCTGCAATGCTTGTTGTTTTTGGGCCCATTTTTCAAAAAAGAAATGGCTGCACTAGAGAAAATCCCCAGAAACCACCTAAAGCACTGAGAGATCTAAGGGAACTGGGAGACACACACAAACACAAGCCCAATTTAGAAGAATCCAATTCCTGCATGTCTTCTTTCATTTAAAAAAAAAGTTGATTAAAAAGGGGAAATATATTATAAAAAATAAAGATCTCGAAGGCTTGAGATGTAGTATCTTCTAAGCTGAACCTGCACACTGACTCAAATGTAAAGTTATCCTGTAATGACGGAACAGATTTTTCATCCTTCCTTTTCTCCTTGGTTCAAAATTTTTAATGAGTGAAGAACAACACAATTTCTAGTAAACTGGGGATAGTGTTCACGAGTGCGCCGAGCAACTCACAAAAAGGACATCTTACGGTTTTTTTTCAAAACCAGGCAGGTGATATTCAGCACTGGCGCTTCCTTTCTCACATTAGGGAAAATTCACTGCCCACCGGACAGCGAAAGTCAGGGGAAACAAGACCACCTTCTGCCTTTGAGTTTTTGATATGTGGCATCTTTTTTTTTTTCTATAAAACATGAGCTGGTAATGGTACAAGTTTTTAAAAAAGGGTTTATTAATAACAACTTTTTCCCTCTATTTGGTTTCTAAAAAGGAGTTGAAGGAAAGTGAGAAGAGCTTCCCCGGTAACTGCATTGGGGAAAATTGTATGAAAGTGATGGAGAAGATCAAAAAGAAAAAAACAAGAAATGGGAAAGGGTGAAGATTTAATGTTTGCCTGGAGAAGGAGATCAAGGAGCTGAAGAGCAAAGGGCGGCTGAAGGAGCTTTTTTCAAATGGATGCAACATTTACTTCCCCCAGGTGGGGCCACGCTTTATAGGTGGCTTGATCAGCCGGGGGTGTGTGGAGACCCGAGGACGTTTTGACTGAAGTTGCTTTGAACCGAGGCAGCTCTTTTTGTCAGGCCGTTTAGCCAAAAAGGTTTTCAGTAATGTAACCAGAATATCCGCCAAAATATAAAAGTCTCCACACTGATGTTTGATATTCTGACTTTAAGGGGGAGCGATTCGTGTCTTTAGTTTTGCATTTGAAGAAATTTCTTATATTTTTAATGAAACCTGACAAAAGTCAATGTGAAAAAACAAAAAATTTACAGATATGGTGGGTAAAAGAAATAAAGCAAGTTTGCATTTTAAAAGGTTTTTTCGGAAATCATGTGGGGTGGGGGAACCCCCCTCTGTTTGTAACTGATGGGCTGAAAAGGGACAGATTAGAGAACAATCAGTGAACTTCATAAACTTTACCCTGCGAGATGTGATAAACAGTCATGAGGAAAATTTAAAAAGGTCCGGGTGTCCGATTAGAAACTCTGCCTGTTTTGAGTCAAATGATGGCGGGCAGCAGAAGACAAACAAAAAACTGGTCAGCAGATAAGCCAAACCAGCAGTGCCACCTGTAATCTTTGGGTAACACTTCAGATCACAATGAAGTAGTCACATCCCTTTTCCCCTTGTTCAAAGGGATGTCCCAAATGATTTTTAAAAATCTTATATTTATTTAATGAACCCTGCCTGGGGTCAATATGAAAGAACAGAAAAATACACAGATATGGTGGCTAAATAGAAATTGGGCAAGTTATGTTTCAGCAGGTGTTGTCCTCCATTTCCTTTGGATGTCTTAAGCTCAGTCTGTTGATTGTGGAGGCCTCCAAAAACCAGAGTCAAAGGGGAGAAAAATAGCCAGTCAGGGCGGAGAATTAGGGGGCCAGGGACTAGGGCCCTGGTGGGGAATTCAGCCTGGGCACGGGGTCCAACCTGCGTTTTTCAAGGGATGGCCAGGGGTCTTTGATGACCACAGAGAGCGGACCTCAGTTTTACATCTCATCCAAAGGAAGGCCATTTTTTCACCACAGAACCCCCTTCCTGCACTGGGGCATTGGGATCCACACACAGACCCAAGGTAAGCGCCCCCCCACCCTTCCCGCAGCACCCAAATTTTTAAAATTCCCCATCCCAAATGCAGGCGGCCCCAAAAACTTTTAAAACTTGCCTTAGAAACACTTTTTTTTGAATATTTCAATAATTAAGTTAGGGCCACTTCAGAATAAACCAGCCCATCAATGCAAACAGGAAAATTTAGACAGCTGAACTACAATGTTTCACAGTTTCATTTCCTTTGGTTTTTTTTTAGAGCTGCCATAAATTTACATTTTAAAACCCCACCAGCATCACATCCATTATCTCCTGTCCCGCGGTTTTCGGGCCCCTGCCCGGGGTTTGTTTCCCCCCTTGTTCTCTGTGTTCAGGATTCCCGCAGACCCCGGACCCTTTTTTAGGGTATAGGAGTTGGGTAATGGGTGGTGGGGGTTTTCTCCGTGTTTTTTAAAACAGTGTTGTGAAAAGGCATCTGTCCCCCTTCTTTTATTCCCTTTATTCCCCAATGTGTGACACTGAATGTTTGCAGACGTTCATCCCAAATATAATATCAGACAAAGAGCCCCTAAATGAACAAATCTTCTGTTTTAGCTTGTAATGTCATTGACCTAACAAATGTATCCAATGCCACCTGACAGAGCCTGAAGAAATTAAAGGGCTAAACTGAAATTTCATTGTTTTCAGCCCCAGACTGAACACACAAACACGTTTAGGCCGCCCCTGGGGACTGTAGATGAAGCGGGGGGTTCCCCTTTTAATCCTTCTAGAACCATTTTTATTTTCTCTTCCCCAAATTGCCATCTTGTTTTTCTCCTGCACAGACTTTCTCACCCCGCCCTCCCTGAAGGGGACCCCTCAGTTTCACCATCATGCAGATTTTTTTTCTGAGGCCCGAGGAGGGCTGCCACCTTTGAAGGGGCATCTGGAGAAATTCGCCAGTGGGGGTTGTGAGCTTCCCAGGTATTTGCGTTGTGATGAGATCCTGATTTCCATGAAAACAGTGGAATTCTTGAAGTGAAACCAAAAAAAAGGGTTTTTCCTTTACTGTACATACACTATTCTCCTCCCTTCCTTATTTTGTAACAAAGCCCCAAACTGAAAAATTAAAGGGCCCTGAAAACCATAAAAACCCTCAGTTGTGCAAAAACAAGATGAAGATGTGAAATAAAAAAAACTAAGCCCAGTAATACAACACCACCATGACAACAGTTTAAAAAATTAAAAAAATTTAATTTAAACACACTGGCCCCCCTTTTTTTACCGCCAGTGTATGATTACTCACTAAAAAAATCTATGAAGAATATCTGTTAACAAAGTCTGAGTTAAAAAGGTCAAGTTTTCGCAGAATGGTGCACTGCAGGTGTCTTACTTTTTTTGTTTGTCTATCTGCTTAAAAAACTAAACTTCCCAAAACCCCGCCACATTTGCCATCTATAACTTCAAGTGGGTCATTGGGTGACGATTCCATGCAGTAAACAAGAATTTCAGCCTCAAACACCATAACTTTTATTCAATGTCATATGGAGGATGAGATAAGGCAATTTAAATATGGCCTGTAGGCGCCTTTTCTTTTTCTATTGATTATCCAATCAGATTTACTTTTCTGGGTTTTTTCCCTTTCAAATGATATGATGCTTGTCTTTGTACCACCCGAAGATCATGAGATATTTACAGAAAACTAGAAGCAGGGGGGAAATTTTTTGTGTGGACGCATTTGGAAAAAGAAAAAATAGCAGCTTTTCTATTGATGAAAATTAGGAAAAGTGAAATTTCAAATTATGAAAATTTGATTTTGCTTGGGTTTATAAATCATTTATTACAGTAGGGTAGTTTTTAGTTGACATAAAAAAGGGCAAAGACATCAAAATAGAGAGAGAGTTTTATTTATTAATAAATTTAGAACTTTCAATGGCAATGGCTAAATTTTCTGTTTTTAAAACAGTGGTGAGACCAGAAGATTTAGGGGCTGAGACTTAAAAGGGAGCAAAAACAGGAGAAGAAGTTGGATTAGCAGAAACAAAAATTTTGAGATGTATGTGTGGGTCAAAAAAGGGCAAAATAAGAAATAAGACAAAATAGAGTTACAAAAAATGTGGGGAAAAAGAGGAAGGGAAAGGGGGGTTGAAGTGGTATGGACACTTGATGAGGAGAGACAAGGAAAGGAAAAAAAGATGGACCCACCTTGCCCAATTCATTCCAAGGCTTTCAATAAAATTGGGTCAGTGCTCTGTGAAGGTCACCCAAGTTCCCTCCATGCTTTTGGATTTTGGTTTTTTGCCCTGGGGCCTTCTCCATACTTTTGTCATAAAGACGGTCCATCACCCATGTTTCTGTTTGTCCTTTTGTGCAAAATTTTGGGTGCATAATGATCTGGTCGGGCCCTGGGGGCCCCTTTCATGAACTCCTGGGACCCCTTGTGCTGATGCTTCCAAGGTAGTTTCTTTTCAGTGATGTCCGGGACAGGTCATTTTTAACATGATGTCTTGCTCTCCATTGCCTCGTTCGTTGTTGTTGATCCTCAAAACTTCCACTGCACAGTAATGGTTTTTAAATTGACCAGAGCAGATCTAGCAGAGCAGGGAAAAAATTTTACATTTACTTGATAAAGGGTGGCATCCTCTGCAGTGCCATGTTTAAAGTCACTGGCTCCCCCAGTTTGTCAATTGAGACTGCATGACTGTGTGCTGATTTAATGGGCCTGTGAACAATGAAACACCTCAACTCAGACCTTTTGGGGCCACACACTTCTGTCCATATTGGTTTTATGATGTGTGTTTTTTTTTATGAATGCAATGCACTTTTTTAAGTCAGTTACTTTCTGTCATTGGGAAACACCTCATAGTGGCAATGAGGTTTAAAAGCCTTCTTTGTTTTATGGCTTCTCTGTCTGTTTTATATTTAGGGCGGGGAGCTTTTGTTTTCAGCCTGCAGCCTCCTACACCCCAGAGCAGACATTTCTGCAATGTGAGTTTTGCCTTTTTTTTTTACATTAAATTCATAATCAGGGAAAGGGGTTTTAAAATTGTGCGTGCTGTAATGTTAAAAGGATGAAGAACTGGGACTTTCAGTTCGTCTGCTGTGTATGTATTCATAAACGAAAAGTTCAAAGATCCATTACAAACAATCAATCAATCAATCAATCAATCAAATTTATTTATATACACATATTCATACAAAAATGTAGCTCAAATGCTTTTCAAAATGAATGAGAAATAGAAAACACAATAAAAGATAAACATAAGTCAACATTAATTAACATAGAATAAATAAGGTCCGATGGCCAGGGGGGACAGAAAAACAAAACTCCAAAAGCTGGAAAAAAAAAAATCTGTAGGGTTCCAGACCCGGAGCCCAGTCCCCCCTGGGCATTCTACCAACATAAATCATCATTTTTTGGGAAAGGGCCGTGATGTGGTCCGGAACCCCGGCTTTCAGTCCATCATTGTTGGGGCATCATGATGCTTTGAATAGGGGGGGCGCAGGCCGCCACCAAAAAACCGGAAAAAAAAACAGAAGAGAGAGAGGGGTCATGGATTTTGGCCCCCATGAATAGTTATTATGAAGAAATTTAACATACAGGTATCAGGATTATGTTAAAGGAAAATAAAAAGGGCCCTGTTAAAAATGTGTTTAACCGGACAGGTTTTCTGGCCCGACTGATTTCCAGCTGATTCCAGTTTTTAAGCACAATAAACAAGACTACCAAATCAGCATATGGATAGGGGGATACACAAAAGATAGATACGAAAGGGACTATATAATAAATAGACAGATAGATGTGAAAAGCACTATATAATGCATGGATAGTACAATTTACAATTTATTAAATACAGAGTAAGTGTACAGACTTGTTGTAAACAGACAGAAAAAAAAAGTCGTTTGAAACTGATAGACATAAGTGGAGCCCAGCACCACCTGTCCATTAATTAACTGATGATTGGTGGTCCCAGTCAGCAGCATCAATGGGGAAAATAGACCCGGGGGGTCCTCGATCAATTAAAGAGGGAAAGTCAAAGCCAACTGGACCCACCATCAGCTGGCTTCCTGTAGTGGCGCCTGTGCTGACTGCCCAATCTGATGACATCTGATGATAGATTTGTATGCTTTGTAGATTTGTACTCCATTCTGTTCCTGCATTGTTGTTCCCCCATCATGTTTTGTGCTTTAGCTGCTTGTCATTTTGTGTTTTATGGTAACTTTTTAGCACTGCATTTGTAATGCTTCTTTTTAAAAATTTAACTAACTTTACACAAAGTCATCTTTACAGTTTCCATTCTTCCTGGTTTTTTTTTTTTTTCAGGTCGTGAATTCCAATTGTCGCTCCACAGGCTCCTAAATCTCAAAAGCAGAGAAAGGTTTTACAATGTGAGTCTGTGCTTGTAATGTATGGATCATCAGAATAAAAATCATTTCTTCTTTTGAATATGCCAGGCATGACTTATGATTGAAAGTGTAACCAGCAGAAAGTGCGCCTGAGTGTTGTGTGACTGATGAGCTGAAAATGATGAATACATGATGAATGTTTCTGTTTCATTTAACAGAGAAAAGAGATCTTCACAATACTGTTGATGACCCATCGACTTTTCTGCTTCAGCTTCATGTCATTCTGTGTTTCCCTTTTAACTACACTTATTTTAATTAACTTTACACAATGCTGTCTTCACAGTTTCACTTCTTCTTTTTTTTTTTAATTTCAGGTCGGAAGCTCCAATTCTCCCCTTACAGCCTCAGAACCTCAGAGGAGAGACGAGTTTTACAATGGAGTTTGTGTTTGACTGAGTGGATCATCAGAATAGAAATCATCTCTCACTTAATATCTCATGGGAGGCTCTTATATGGAAACTGTAAAAAAAGCAGAAGGTGCCATGTGAGTGTGGTGTCACTGGTGAGCTGAACTGATGGGGTCCTGTGGGCTGATGCATTATGGGGTAGAAGGATCAGGCAGTAAATCATCAAAGCAGTCTGTGACCTGCTCTCTTAAGTGTCAAGTAACTCATGGAAGTAAAAAAGAAAAAGACAAATCAACTACACCAAGTCCATCGTCACACAAGTCCTTCCATTCTTCTTTGTCACTTTTGC